>NW_025168154.1:0-1712 GCF_004010195.1 Chiloscyllium plagiosum | reverse complement strand
ACTGGGCCTGGTGTGGTCTGGAGACTGGACCCATTGTGGGTCTGGAGACTGGACCTGGTGTGGTCTGGAGACGGGGCATGATGTGGTCTGGAGACTGGACCTGGTGTGGTCTGGAGACCGGGCCCGGTGTGGTCTGGAGGCCCAGTGCTGGCACAGACTGAAGTTCGAGTAGTTTTAAAAAACTTTATATTAGACCTGGTGTGGTCTGGAGACTTGGCCTGGTATGGTCTGAAGACTGGGCTCGGTGTGGTCTGGAGACTTGGCGTGGCGTGGTCTGGAGACTGGGCACGGTGTGGTCTGGAGACTGGACCTGGTGTGGTCGGGAGACAGAGCCCTGTGTGATCTGGAGACTGGGCCTGGTGTGGTCTGGAGCCTGAGCCCAGTGTGGTCTGGAGACTGGGCCTGGTGTGGTCTGGAGACTGGGCCTGGTGTGGTCTGGAGACTGGGCCTGGTGTGGTCTTGACACAGAGCCCTGTGTGGTCTGGAGACTGGGCCCGGTGTATCCTGGAGACTTGGCCCGGTGTGATCTGGAGACTGAGCCTCGTGTGGTCTGGAGACTGGGCCTGGTGTGGTCTGGAGACTGAGCCCAGTGTGGTCTGGAGACTGGGCCCTGTGTCGTCTGGAGACTGGGCCCGGTGTGTCCTGGAGACTTGGCCCTGTGTGATCTGGAGACTGAGCCTCGTGTGGTCTGGAGACTGGGCCTGGTGTGGTCTGGAGACTGAGCCCAGTGTGGTCTGGAGACTGGGCCCAGCGTGGTCTGGAGGCTGGGCCCGCTGTGGTCTGGAGACCGGGCCCGGTGTGGTCTGGAGACAGAGCTCTGTGTGGTCTGGAGACTGGACACGATGTGGTCTGGAGAGTGGGCACGATGTGGTCTGGAGACAGAGCTCGGTGTGGTCTGGAGACAGAGTTCGGTGTGGTCTGAAGACTGGGCACGATGTGGTCTGGAGACAGAGCTCTGTGTGGTCTGGAGACTGGACACGATGTGGTCTGGAGACAGAGCCCGGTGTGGTCTGGAGACAGAGCTCGGTGTGGTCTGGAGACAGAGCCCGGTGTGGTCTGGAGACTGGGCACGATGTGGTCTGGAGACAGAGCCCGGTGTGGTCTGGAGACAGAGCCCGGTGTGGTCTGGAGACTGAAGTTCGAGTACTTTTAAAAAACTTTATATTGTTATGCTGGTCTTTTCAAGTAATTCTAGGGTTCTTTTAAAAAATCGTGTGCTGGACGTTTACTGATTATTCTTTCAATTCTGTACAAATATTGAAATATCTGTACCTGGGTACCCTGTACCTCAGATAGTACCATAAGTAGCGACATTACCAACGTTTCACTGCACTCATTCAAGGGCATGTGACAATGAAGCTAATTCAATTTTTTTTCTGATTAGATTATTTGTTGATGAAATTATCCTTGTTTTGCAAATGCTAAACAGGTTTTGCTTTGGGTTACAGACAATCTTATCCCTCAACCAACACCATGACTAGAAATGATATGATCATAATACATAGTCTGTGGGATCTTGCTGTGCATGAATTGTCTGCTGTGTTTTCCTCATCAGAAATAGTAACTACTTCACAGGAGTACATAATTGGCTGTAAGGAGTTTTGGGACATCCAAGGATTGTGAAACTCATTGTAGAAATAGAATCATAGAGATGTATAGCATGGAAATAGACCCTTTGGTCCAAACCGTCCATGCCGACCAGATACCCCAAC
>NW_025168153.1:0-1712 GCF_004010195.1 Chiloscyllium plagiosum | reverse complement strand
TGTTCCAGGGCTCACTGCTCACGATGTTCCAGGGCTCACTGCTGACGGTGTTCCAGGACTCACTGCTCATGGTTTTCCAGGGCTCACTGCTCACGGTGTTCCAGGACTCACTTCTCACGGTGTTCCAGGGCTCACTGCTCATGGTGTTCCAGGGCTCACAGCTCACGGTGCTCCAGGACTCATTGCTCACGGTGTTCCAGGGCTAACTGCTCACGGTGTTCCAGGGCTCACAGCTCACCGTCTTCCGGGGCTCACTGCTCACGGTGTTCCAGGGCTTTACTGCTCAAGGTGTTCCAGGGCTCACAACTCACGGTCCTCCGGGGCTCACTGCTCACGGTGTTCCAGAGCTCACTGCTCACGGTGTTCCGGGACTCACTGCTCACGGTGTTCCAGGGCTCACTGCTCACGGTGTTCCAGGGCTAACTGCTCACGGTGTTCCAGGGTTCACTGCTGACGGCGTTCCAGGGCTCACTGCTCATGGTGTTCCAGGGCTCATTGCTCACGGTGTTCCAGGGCTCACTGCTCATGGTGTTCCAGGGCTCACTGCTCATGATGTTCCGGGGCTCACTGCTCATGTTGTTCCAGGGCTCACTGCTCACGGTGTTCCAGGGCTCACTGCTCACGGTGTTCCAGGGCTCACTGCTCACTGTGTTACAGGGCTCACTGCTCACGGTGTTCCGGGGCTCAATGCTCACAGTGTTCCTGGGCTCACTGCTCACAGTGTTCTGGAGATGACTGCTCACGGTGTTCTGGGGCTCACTGCTTACGGTGTTCCGGGGCTCACTGCTCACGGTGTCCCGGGTCTCACTGCTCACGGTGTTCCGGGGCTCACTGCTCACGGTGTTCCGGGGTTCACTGCTCACGGTGTTCCAGGGCTCACTGCTCACGGTGTTCCAGGGCTCACTGCTCACGTTGTTCCAGGGCTCACTGCTCCGGTGTTCCAGGGCTCACTGCTCACGGTATTCCGGGGCTCACTGCTCACAGTTTTCAGGGGATGACTGCTCACAGTGTTCCGGGGCTCACTGCTCACGGTGTTCCAGGGCTCACTGCTCACTGTATTCCGGGGCTCACTGCTCACAGTGTTCTGGGGCTCACTGCTCACGGTGTTCCCGGGCTCACTGCTCACGGTGTTCCAGGGCTCACTGCTCACGGTGTTCCGGGGCTCACTGCTCACGGTGTTCCAGGGGCTCACTGCCCACGGTGTTCCAGGGCTCACTGCTCACCCTGTTCCGGGGCTCACTGCTCACCGTGTTCCGGGGCCCACTGCTCTTGGTGTTCCAGGGCTCACTGCTCACCGTGTTCCAGGGCTTACTGCTCATGGTGTTCCTGGGCCCACTGCTCATGGTGTTCCAGGACTCACTGCTCATGGTGTTCCGGGGCTCACTGCACACGGTGTTCCGGGGCTCACTGCCCAGAGTGTTCCGTGGCTCACTGCTCACGGTGTTCCAGGGCTCACTGCTCACGGTGTTCCGGGGCTTACTGCTCACGGTGTTCCGGGGCTCTATGCTCACCGTGTTCCAGGGCTCACTGCCCACGATGTTCCAGGGCTCACTGCTCACCCTGTTCCGGGGCTCACTGCTCACCGTGTTCCGGGGCTCACTGCTCACGGTGTTCCAGGGCTCACTGCTCACCGTGTTCCAGGGCTCACTGCTCATGGTATTCTGGGGCTCACTGCTCATGGTGTTCCAGGGCTCACTGCTCACCGTGTTCCA
>NW_025168152.1:0-1712 GCF_004010195.1 Chiloscyllium plagiosum | reverse complement strand
ATCCACATATATATCTTTTATCATCTTATCTTTCTGTGCAAGTCTCTTAGCCTTTCAGGACTAAACTCTTCTGTCTGACCCTCTGCCTATTCAGGTTCTTCCTGCACCATTACGTCAAACAGGGTCTCCGCTAACTGAACCTCAACTCCTTCATCTTTCTCTTTACTTTTTGCTTCGTGCTGTGACTTATGATAGTGGGATCTGGTTACTACCCAGTCTAGGAAAATACCAGGATATTTCTGTTTTAATTTCTCAGTTTCTTGGTCTTCCTTGGGCTTCTCCACAACAAGGGGTGTCACTCCCACCTTGGATCCTGCCAAGTCATTCCCAAGAACAAACTGAATTCCTGGAACTGACACTCTGTCAATCACTCCCACTGAAACTTCCCCAGTCTTGAGTTGGCACTCCAACCTGATCTTACATTGGGGAATGTGAGATTTCTGTCCATCTATCCCACAAATTACCACACTCTCGAGTAACAGATCAGAAAGAGTACATATTCGCTCATCCCTTACTATCAGCGACTGGTTAGATCCTGTATCTCTCAAAATTATAACTTTGTGTCCTTCTCCCCCTGTCCTTTCTGAGTAAACTTTACCCATAGAGGCGAATTCTTTGTAGAGATCAGGAATGAACTCCATACCCAGCCCCGGCCTAGGCTGTGCACTGTCCTGCAGCTCCTCGGCTCCTCTTGGTGCCTCCTTTGCTACCTTCACTAATGCCACTGGCTCAGCTTCTTTTACATCTTCTTTTCCCACAGTGCCTTTCTTTAACGACCAGCACTGTGTCTATACATGTCACACTTTACCACAGTAGAAACATCTTTTCCCAGTGCCCTTCTGAAATTACCAGCACTGTAATTTTCTGTGTCCCACTCCATTACAGTGAAAACACCTGAGGCCTTTCACCTCCTGTCCACCCTCTTGGGCTTCTTCTTTAACTTGTGGTAAACTCTTAGCTGTGCACTCGACTCTTGGTTTCATAGTGTAGGATCTCCCCTTCTCCCAACTTTTATCCCTCACAGGACGAAAGTCTGGCCAGAAGCTTGTCTTACGCACCAACATGCACTCACCTGCTAATTCTGCTGCCCTTCTCACTTCCTGAACTTTCTGTCCCCCATGTGAATTCTTACCATCTCTGGAAGTGAGTTTTTAAGCTCCTCCAGCAGAATAAACTTGCTTCACGCCTCAAAGGTCCTATCTATTTTTAAAGCACGCACCCACCTATCAAAGTGACTATGTTTTATTCTTTCAAACTCAACGTAAAGAAGGATCCAGGTCAGAATTATGTTTCTGAACCACTGTCTATATGCTTCTGGTACCAAATCATAAGCACTTAACATATCCTGTTTAACCTCTTCATAATCTCTTCACCCCTCATCTGACAGTGCGGCAAATAGCTCTGCCGACCACTTTAGTCTGAACGAGCATTACCCATAAATCCTCGGACCACTCCACCTCCCTAGCCAATTTATCAAATGAAATAAAGGCAGCTTCAACATCTTTCTCATCAAAATGTGGCCGAGTTTTGACATATTTGTGTATATCGCTACCTTCTGGTTTAATCTCCATCCTGTTAACTTGACTTTGCTGACTGCGTGGAACTTCTCAAGTTCAAATTCTCTCTCTTTTTGCTCAGCTATAAACCTTTTCTTTCTTTTTCCTCTCTCTCTCTCTCTGCTTCACCAAGGACCTTCTATCTCTCTCTTTTTT
>NW_025168151.1:0-1712 GCF_004010195.1 Chiloscyllium plagiosum | reverse complement strand
TTGGCAAAATAGACAGGCAGCAGGCTGGAAGGACACAGCAAGCCAGGCAGCTTCAGGAGGTGGAGAAGTCGATGTTTCAGGTGTAATCCTTCTTCAAGATTGGAGATGGGTGCCAGGGCCAGGGGCTAAAGTGGGAATAGGTGAAGACAGGGAGAGAGTACGACTTGATTATTCAACAGGAGGAAGAAATCGGATTGGTGGCAGGAAGGAGTGGAAATGAGGGGCAAGGGGCTGAGAAGGGAGTCAGGGGATGGAAAGGGAGGTTATTTGAAATTGGAGAACTCGATGTTGAGTTCTGCAGGCTGTAGGCTGCCCGGGCAGAAGATGAGGTGCTGTTCCCCCAATTTGTGGTTTGCTTCATTTTGGCAATAGAGGAAGCCTAAAATGTTCTTGTCAGAAAGGGAGTGGGAAGGGGAATTAAAATGTGTGGTGACTGGGAGGTCTGGTTGGCCTCTGTGGACCTGGCTGCGATGACCGGCGAACTATTCCGCAAGTTTACGCTCTGTATCCCCGATGTAGAGAAGACACAATTGACAAACACACAGCAAATGCAGTACCACATTGTGAAGTAATAGCCATTGCTGTGAAAAAAGCAGAAAGGAGGTGTATTGTTTAAATGGTGATGTATTGGGATGTGGAGAAAGTGAGGACTGCAGACGCTGGAGGTCAGAGTCAAAGTGTGGCACTGGAAAACACAGTAGGTCAGGCAGCATCCAAGGAGCAGGAGAGTTGACGTTTTGGGCACGATTCCTTCATCAAGAATGATGTATGGATGTACAAATGATCAATGTCCTTCTACACCAGTCACTGCCAGTTGTCAGACAGGGGCAGCAAGCAATCAGCAAGGCAAGTGGTATATTAGCAACAGGAATAGAGTTCAGAAGTGGGGGTATCTTCCTGCAGTTAGGGGGTCATTTAATATTATTCAAGGCTGAGTTCATCTGATTTTGGAACAACAAAAAAGTGGATGTTAATGGGGGAAGGCAAGAAAATGATTTTAAGACCAATATACAACAGTTACAGAGCCATACAGCACAGAAACAGACCCTTCAGTCCAAATAGTCCATGCCAACTATATTCACAAACTAAACTATTCCCACCTGCCTATGTTTGACCCATATCCGTCCGAACCTTCCTTATTCATGTACTTATTCAAATGGTTTTTAAATGTTGTTACTGTACCTGCATTCACCACTTCTCCTGGACATTCATTCCACACACAAACCACTCTGTGTAAAAGAAAAGGTGCCCCTCCTGCCTCTGTAAAATCTTTCTCCTCTCACCTTCAAATTTACTGTCAAATCTTGAAACCCCCACCCTAGGGAAAGGATACCCAGCGGTCACCTCATCTATCCCCCTCATGATTTTATAAACCTCTGTAAGATCACCTCTCAACCTCATGTGGTCCAGTGAGCAAGTCCCAGCCTATTCAGCTTGATGTCGGCAGATTCACAACCAATCTGTTGAATGTTGGTGCAGGCTTGTAAAACCAAATGGCCTACTCCTGCTTCCAATTCTCTCACACTGTGTCCAGGAAAGCAAGAGAACATAAGACATCGGAGCAGAAATTAGGCCATCCAAAGTCTGCTCTGCTATTCAATCATGGCTGATAGGTTTCTCAACCACATTGTCCCACTTGGTCTCTATAACCCTCCATCATCTTGATACTCAAGAACGTCTCTATCTCAGTCTTAAATATCCTCAGTGACCTG
>NW_025168150.1:0-1712 GCF_004010195.1 Chiloscyllium plagiosum | reverse complement strand
ATTTCCCATGGCTAATTGGCTGACCGGCACGTGCATGGACACTGTCAGCAATTTAGCATGGGCAATCCACCTAACCTGCACATCTTTGGACTGTGTGAGGAAACTGGAGAACTGCACGAAACCATGCAAACATGCTCCCCACAGTCGCTTAAGGTCTCTGATGCTGTGAGGCAGCAGTGCTAGCCACCGAGCCACCTCTGCTTAAAACCTGCTGCCCCTTATTAACCTCCCTAACCCCCAATTGGCTGAATCTATGTTCCTTATATCAGAAATCAGGTTGTCTAAGCAGATGTCTCAGTAAATCCCAGTGACAGCCCACAAGTCCCGTGTGTCTGAATGGGGATCAAATACACAACATCTTCTACCCCACACATTTCATTCACGTTCCAGAGACAGGGATCCAGTGGCTGCATGAGGACTGCAACTCCCAAATTCCGAGGCAGGGACCACACGTCTGTGGGGAAACCTGGGAGTGCACAAGTACAGAATGTGGGTAAGTTTTGGAGCATGTGCTTTCGGGTAACTAGTGGAAAGGGTTTCACAATGTGATTGGCTGGAGGAGGAACGTATTTGCTTGTAGTATTGATCTATTGGAGGGTCAAAGTGTCACCACACCCACATGGGACCAAGTTCCATCCCCAACTCGTCATAACACTGGAATCTACCAATGAGAAACAAACAAGGATCTGACCCATTCTCCCAGACTGAAGGTTCCTCTACTGTCCAGGATTTGCCACCTCCCTGTCTGTTTCCTTTCGTTTCATTCTGCTGTTACATTATTGACTTTCAGCAACTGAAGGGAAAGGAAGTGAACCCAGAAAGGATGCAGCGTCTAACCAGGGACGGGAAGTGGTGGCATGGATCTGTTTATCAACAACTCCATGAGAATGGGGAGGGTGTACCTTAGAGTCAGAATGGTGGGAGAGAGTAAGTGGGCTGGAGGGTTACAGTATTGGGGGAAGAAAGGGGAAAAAAGATATTCCAAAGAAACTAGAATTGTCTGCTCTGAATTTCTAATCTGTACATATTCCTTTTATACAGAGTGCTAGATGGTGAAGATTTGCAGACTGAAATCTCAAAATCATTTGCAGATTATGATAAAGTTAAACAACATTTGAAGAACCAAAGATAGAGAATCACTCGGCCAAAGTCCTGCAACACTCTCCCTCCCAGCATTGTCGGTCTATCTGCGCCAAATGGACTGTGAATGGTACGAGACAGCAGCTCACTACCATCTTCTGAAGGGTAACTAGAGATGGGGAATAAATACTGGCTGAGGCAGTGATGCCCATATCCTGGAAATGGTTTCTATCTCTAGTTGCTGAAACCCAGTTGATGTTATTGCAGGATGATGAGGGACACTGAGTGCATCCTCCAGGAGGCAGCACCATCACAATACCCCTGCCTATACCCACACAGTAACACGGCAACGCCACTGGAACAAAAGGTGGTGAATCCAAAGGAGGACTTAGATATAGTTCTTCAAGGTAAAGTCATGAAAGGGGATTGGAACACCGCTGGAACAGGAGATTGAGCTGCATGGTTAGCTGTTTTCCCTTGAATGGTGGAGCAGGATTGAAAGGCCGAATGGCCTCCTGCTGCTATCTCCCAGGTATGTATATAGCCTTGGAGCCCGGGTAGGAAGAAGTGGGCAGGGATTCTCCAGGGGATTGCACCTTCACATCAGTTTTCAGTGACGGACAGTTTGATGG
>NW_025168149.1:0-1712 GCF_004010195.1 Chiloscyllium plagiosum | reverse complement strand
GTATAGTCTGCAAGATATTACACAGAAAATCACAATTGACATCTGGAAGAGGTAATAGATTGTTTAGTCTGCAAGGTATTGCGCAGATAATCAGGAGTGACATCTGGAAGAGGTAACAGATGTGTTCCGTTTGCAAGACATTACACAGTCAATCAGGGGTCAAATCTGGAAGAGGTAATAGACGTGTATAGTCTGCAAGACATTACACAGACAAACTGGACTGATATATGGAAGAAGTAATAGACGTGTATGGTCCGCAAGATATTGCACAGACAATCAGGAGTGAGATTTGGAAGAGTTAATAGATGTGTATAGTCTGCAAGATATTACACAGATAATCAGGAGTGACATCTGGAAGAGGTAATAGATGAGTATCGTCTGCAAGACATTACACAGATAATCAGGAGTGACATCTGGAAAGGGTAATAGATGTGCATAGACTGCAAGACATTACACAGATAATCTGGAGTGACATCTGGAAAGGGTAATAGATGCGTATAGACTGCAAGATATTACACAGATAATCAGGAGTGACATCTGGAAAGGGTAATAGATGTGTATAGACTGCAAGACATTACACAGACAATCAGGTGTGACATCTGAAAGAGGTAATAGATGTGTATAGTCTGCAAGACATTAAACAGACAATCAGGAGTGACATCTGGAAGAGGTAATTGATGTGTATAGTCTACAAGATATTACACAGATGATCAGGAATGACATCTGGAAAAGGTAATAGATGTGTATAGTCTGCAAGACATTACAGAGATAATCGGCAGTGACATCTGAAAGAGGTAAAAGATGTGTATAGTCTGCAAGACATTGCACAGACAATCACGATTGACATCTGGAAGAGTTAAGAGATGTGTATAGTCTGCAAGGTATTGCACAGATAATCAGGAGTGACATCTGGAAGATAGTCTGCAAGGTATTGCACAGATAATCAGGAGTGACATCTGGAAGAGGTAACAGATGTGTAGCGTTTGCAAGACATTACACAGTCAATCAGGAGTCACATCTGGAAGAGGTAATAGATGTGTATAGTCTACAAGACATTACACAGACAATCAGGAGTGACATCTGAAAGAGTTAAAAGATATGTATAGTCTGAAAGACATGACACAGACAATCAGGGATCAAATCTGGGAGAGGTAATAGATGTGTATAATCTTCAAGACATGACATATAATCTTCAAGACATGACACAGACAATCAGGAGTGACATCTGGAAGTGGTAATAGATGTGTATCGTCTGCAAGACATAACACAGACAATAAGGAGTGACATCTGGAAGAGGTGATAAATATGTATAGTCTGCAAGACATTACATAGACAATCAGGAGTGAAATCTGCGCGGGGTAATAGATGTGTATAGTCTGCAAGACATTACACAGACAATGAGGAGTGACATCTGGAAGAGGTAATAGATGTGTATAGTCTCTTATATATTACACAGATAATCAGGAGTGACATCTGGAAAAGGTAATAGATGTGTATAGTCTGCATGACATTACAAAGACAATCAGGAGTGACATCTGCAGGAGGTAATAGTTGTGTATAGTCTGCAAGACAGAACATAGACAATCAGGAGTGAAATCTGTGAGGGGTAATAGATGCGTATAGTCTGCAAGACATTACACAGACAATCAGGAGTGACATCTGGAAGAGGTAATAGATGCGTATAATCTGCAAGATATTACACAGATAATCAG
>NW_025168148.1:0-1712 GCF_004010195.1 Chiloscyllium plagiosum | reverse complement strand
TCGAGGCTCGATCACTAAATCTGTTTGGAGCAGGGATGGTCATTTTCAACTTCATCCGGGAACCAAGGATTACATTGGAAAGGCAAAATAGTAGAGCCGGGGATCTTTGGATCAGCCATGATCCCATTGAATGGTGGAAATACTCTATGGGCCAATGGCCTAATTTTCCACCCATATCTCATGGTTTTCACTTAATCAGTTTCAAACTCAATAAGAAATAATACAATATTATGCTTCTCTGCTCACAAGGCTCATTTAAAATGAGATTATTAGACATTCCCCATTTCACAACATTTGACGTAGAACAGACAATTGTCTTGTTGGTTTTTGACATGTTATTACAGAAATCCACTTCGGACACAATCCAGGATTCCATCTATTTCAGACCTGATACTCGTTAGTTAATCAGTCGGGATGGCGACCACTTTCACACACTGTCTTTCTACAAGTACATTCAAATTCCAGACTGTAACCATATTTACATTACCATCAGTGTTTGATGCCTGTCAAAGAATTCATGATAACGGTTACTTCTCCTTGCTGTTTCTAAACTCCACGAAAACAGAGTCTGAACTTTGATTATCACATCCTCGTGATTGTATCACGAATGCATTGATCGCATCTTTTCTTCACAACACAACTTGATCCAGTTGGCTTTTTGCCTATCCTGCCCGAATCCCGACAAACGTTCAATATTCACTTCCCAGTCATGGTCTCTCTGCAGCTACATCTCCACAATCGCAGTTCGATCATATCTGTTCACTTGAGTTAATGCTGTCATTCCATCTGTTATGCTGCAAATGCAGGGAGTCTTTGATAATGTGGTTAAAGGGTTGGATGAAGAGTTAAGAGATAGGGATGCTTTCAGGGGCTCGAGGATGTCACAGATTAAAGCATAGTTACAAACAGTCAAGAATATTAGTTGGAGGAAATAGCAGAGATAGAGCAAGCAGGAATAGATTCCAGATATAAGGATGAGTGGAGTGAGAGGAAAGGAGGCAGAGAGGGCAATATAGAAATTGGAGTGTTTCAGGGAGAAGAATGGAGGAACAAACATAGGTACGAAATTTTATAGTGATTGGAGAACTATGCACATATAAGAATGCTTGTACCTTCGGGAAGTTATAGGGACAGGAAGGCTGTGGAGTCTAGAAGCTAGTCCAGGCTCAAGACAATTACATTCATAGCGAGTATCAAACAGACAGGACGAGGTACCCACGACAGGCTGGGTTGATGCGGAGAGTGAACTGTACATAGATTTGAGTGTAAAAGCTGCAAAAGGTTTTGGAGATAAGTAGATGGATGGAGAGACAGAAAGAGCTGATATTGAAAGTGAGCCATGTACGACTGGAGACAAACAAGATTTGGATTGAATGATAAAGTTCATGAAGTCTGCAGGGACATGAGGGGATTACACAACTAGGGAAGGTTTTAGGAGCTCCACAGATTGAGAATGTTTTCAGGTCTGGAAGAGGTCACACAGGAAGGGAGGACTTTAGAGGCTGCAGGTGAAAATGGAGAGAGTGGAGGAGTTGGAACAGTTAACAGAGAGACGAAATGTTTTAGGCAGAGTCGATATATATATATATATATATATCAGAAAATAATGTAAGAGGTGTGAGCGTATGAAAGAATTAGACACTTAATGGATCTGCAAGAGCTAGGAGAGCTATTGATGATTGTGGAGCAGGAGACGTGTCTGGGTTATAGAG
>NW_025168147.1:0-1712 GCF_004010195.1 Chiloscyllium plagiosum | reverse complement strand
CTATGGCTGAAGTACTATCTTGGACCGTATAATAATTTGTTTTACGTCATGTACTTGTTTATTTTACCAAAATGAAGCACCTCACATTTAGTTTATCGAATCTCCATCTGTCACTCCTCAATCCATTGACCTAATTGCACAATATCTCTTTGCAATCGCAGACAATTGTCTCACTGCCCAATCTAACAGCAATTTTAGTGTCACCTGTAAATGTACCAACCATGCTTTCGATCTTATCATCCTAACCTTTTACATCAATGACAAACAAAAGTCCATCCAGTACTGATCCCGGTGGAACACTGCTTGTTATAAGCTTCCAGGCGAAAGTAAAATCCTCTATTCTGTCTCCTTCTATAAAACGAATTTACATCCAGTTGTCAAGCTTACCCACAATCCCATGTGCTCTAACTTTGTTAATTAGTCTACCATGCAGAACCTTATCAAAGGCTTTGCTAATGTTCATTTAAACAACATCTACCATTCTGCTACAATCAATCTTTCTGTTTACTTCATTTAAAACAAATTAAAATCATGTTCATAAGACATGATTCGTCTCATGCAAAATCTTTCTGACCAACACAAATCAGCCCTTCTCTCTCCATGCATGTAAATCTTATCTTTCAGAATCTCTTCCAATAACTCATTCATCACCAATGTCAGGCACACAGTCTATTGTTTCCATGTTTTTCCTTCTGGCCTTTCTAAAGGCGCAGCATTAGCCATCCTCCAGTCCTCCAGTACTTCACGTGTGTACAAATGATTCAACTATATCTGCTGGGTTCCCATAGTTTAAAAGAACAAAGAGCAAAGAAAAGTAACGAAGAATATTTCAGCACAGGAACAGGCCCTTCATCCCTCCAAGCCTGTGCCGAAGCAGTTCTTCTACCAAAGCATATTTTCTAAGGATCCGTATTCCTTTGCTCCCTGCCCGTTCATATATTTGTCTAGATAGATCTTAAATGATGTTATTGTGTCCACCACTAACACCACTACTGGCAACGCGTTCCAGGCACCCCTACCCTCTGCATAATGAATTTACCACATATATCTCCCATCAACATATCCAATCTCACTTTGAACTCGTGGCCACTAGATATTCAGTACGCCACTCTGGGGAAAAAAAAACTTCTTGCTATCCACCCTATCTATACTTCTCATGATTTTGTAGAACTCATTCAGATTCCCCCTCCCCGGCCTCTGTCTTTCTAATGAAAATAATCCTAATCTACTCAATTTCTCTTCATAGCTTGCACCCTCCATATCAGGTAATATCCTAGTGAACTTCTTCTGTACTCTCTCCAACTCATCCACATCGTATTGGTAATGTGGGCGACCAGAAATGTACCAGATATAATACTGAACCATAGTCTTATTGAACTGTAACATGACCTGCCAAATCCTGTACTCAATACCTAGTTCGACGAAGGAAATCATTTCATATGTTTTCTTGGCAAATCTATTAACCTGCATTGCCACTTTCAGGGATCAAAGGACTTGCACACCCAGAGATCTGTCTGTACATTAATTTTCCTCTGGACATTTCATCTTACTGTATAATTCGCTCTTGAATTGGATCTTCCAAAAAGCATGACCTCGCATTTGACAGGATTGAACTCCATTTGCAACTTCTCAGCCCAACTCTCGAACCTCCATATCTTTCCTTCCACAACGCCCTGGCGTACACATTATCCGGTCCCGGAAATTGATCAATC
>NW_025168146.1:0-1712 GCF_004010195.1 Chiloscyllium plagiosum | reverse complement strand
TAATGCATAGAACAGCAGTCCCTGTCTATAATACCGAGAACAGCTATCCCTGTCTATAATACAGGGAACAGCAGTCCCTGTCTATAATACAGGGAACAGCATTCCCTGTCTATAATACAGGGAACAGCAGTCCCTGTCTATAATACAGAGAACAGCATTCCCTGTCTATAATACAGGGAACAGCAGTCCCTGTCTATAATACAGGGAACAGCAGTCCCTGTCTATAATACAGGGAACAGCAGTCCCTGTCTATAATACAGAAGACAGCAGTCCGTGTCTTTAATACAGGGAACAGCAGTCCCTGTCTATAATACAGAGAACAGCAGTCCCTGTCGATAAAGCAGTCTATGTCGATAATACAGGGAACAGCAGTCCCTGTCTATAATACAGGGAACAGCAGTCCCTGTGTATTCTACAGGGAACAGCAGTCCCTGTCTATAATACAGAGAACAGCCGTCCCTGTATATAATACAGGGAACAGCAGTCCCTGTCTATAATACAGAGAACAGCAGTACCTGTCTATAATACAGAGAACAGCAGTCCCTGTATATCATACAGAGAACAGCAGTCCCTGTCTATAATACAGGGAACAGCAGTCTATGTCTATCATAAAGAAAACAGCAGTCCGTGTCTATAATACAGGGAACAGCAGTCCCTGTCTCTAATGCAGAAAACAGCAGTCCGTGTCTATAATACAGGGAACAGCAGTCACTGTCCATAATACAGGGAACAGCAGTCCCTGTCGATAATACAGAGAACAGCAGTCCCTGTCTATACTACAGGGAACAGCAGTCCCTGTCTATAATACAGAGAACAGCAGTCCGTGTCTATAATACAGGGAACAGCAGTCCCTGTCGATAATACAGAGAACAGCAGTCCCTGTCTTTCCTACAGGGAACAGCAGTCCCTGTCTATAATACAGAAAACAGCAGTCCGTGTCTATAATACAGGTAACAGCAGTCCCTGTCTATAATACAGAGAACAGCAGTACCTGTCTATAATACAGAGAACAGCAGTCCCTGTATATCATACAGAGAACAGCAGTCCCTGTCTATAATACAGGGAACAGCAGTCTAGGTCTATCATAAAGAGAACAGCAGTCCGTGTCTATAATACAGGGAACAGCAGTCCCTGTCGATAATACAGAGAACAGCAGTCCCTGTCTATACTACAGGGAACAGCAGTCCCTGTCTATAGTACAGAGAACAGCAGTCCCAGTCTATAATACAGGGAACAGCAGTCCCTGTCTATAATACAGGGAACAGCAGTCCCTGTCTATAATACAGGGAACAGCAGTCCCTGTCTATAATACAGGGAACAGCAGTCCCTGTCTATAATACAAGGAAGAGCAGTCCGTGTCTATAATACAGGGCACAGCAGTCCCTGTCTATAATACAGAAAACAGTAGTCCATGTCTATAATACAGGGAACAGCAGTTCCTGTCTATAATACAGGGAACAGCAGTCCCTGTCGATAATACAGGGAACAGCAGTCCCTGTCGATAATACAGGGAACAGCAGTCCCTGTCAATAATACAGGGAACAGCAGTCCCAGTGTATACTACAGGGAACAGCAGTCCCTGTCTATAATACAGGGAACAGCAGTCCCTGTCTATAATACCGGGAACAGCAGTCCCTGTCAAAAATACGGAGAACAGCAGCCCCTGTGTATAATACAGAGAACAGCAGCCCCTATCTATCATACAAAGAGCG
>NW_025168145.1:0-1712 GCF_004010195.1 Chiloscyllium plagiosum | reverse complement strand
ACTGATCAGAGTGAGATCTTTTTTATTCCACAGAATGGAAAAAAATCCAAGATATATTTTTTAAAGACCTCAGTTTCCTGGTTCTCCTTCAGCTTCTGCACACAAGGGGTATCACTCCCACCTTGGATCCTACTCGGTTATTTCCAAGAACAAACTGTATTCCTGGAAGTAACAATCTGTCAGTAACTCTCGCTATCACTTCCCCAAACTTGATTTGGCCCTCCAACCTGATCTTAGACAGAGGAATGCAAATTTTCAGTCCGTCAATTCCACAAATTACCACTCTTGTAGAAAACTGTTCAGAAGGAGTGCAAATACTTTCATCTCTGAGTATTAGACACTCACCAGATCCTGTATCTCTTGAAATTGCAACTTCTTTCCTTTCTCCCCCAGTGCTTCCTGAGTAAACGTTACCCACAGAGGTGAAGACTTCATTGAGATCAGGCACTAACTCAAGACATAGTCCCTGTGTATTCTGTGCACTCTCCTGCAGCTCCTTGACCTCTATTGAGGTTCCCTTTACTACTTCCACTAATCCCACCAGCTTTGCCTCTTTCACCACATCTGAGTGAAAGAAACCCCCTGATTTCCACTCTGTAAAGAAAAACATTACCATTCATTCTTCTAACTCAGTAGTGGACACTGAACTAAAACGATGAACAAACCCTTTTCCCTATCTGACCCCAATCCAATTAAAATGCTGCTTCAATAACACAATTACGAAACATTAAATTAATTCCATCTCTCAAAGTCCATACAGTAGCGTATGCTGCTTTCCTTCTGCTCTTCTGAATGTGCTGTTTACTTCCATCCTTTTAATCCTGCTGTTTCCCCCTGAGCTGTTTTGACTGTGAGTATCTTTGTATAAAATTCCTTTGTACCTTTAATAATGGGTGCGTTCTGAGATTTCTTTCAGAGCTGTTCAATGCTGTTGGTTCACTTTCTCCTCGATGTTCAAAAACAATTGTTTTTACCCCCTGGATTCCACCTGAAGTTCCTATCGTAGGATTGGTTTCAGGATGTCTATATCATCAGATTTGAAATTTGATTGGCTTTGAAGGGCTGAGTGTTTGGTCTAAATTTGTTGGTCACAGTTGAATTGTTATCAAAACAGCAACCAAACCTCAGGAGGAAGTTAGGGTGAACTTCGATTAACGTTATCTGTATGTTAAGGTAATTGGTTTAAAGAATAGAAAAAACAGCCACTTTTTCATTTGTTTTCTTCAGTGGTGTTATGAAGGTTATAAGGGCTAATGTACCTTTAAGAGAGTTATTCTCCGGGCAGTCTGCGTATGTTGGTGGCTTGGCAGTTCTCCTCCAAATGTTCAATTTTTTTCAGGTTTATATTCTGAAGCATTGGATCGTTTCATTTGTGCTAATATTGTCAAAAAACTAATGCAAACATGATTGGAGATTGGTATTTTGGGGCATGATTTCAAAGGATTGGCCGAATTTGAATTTGTTTTGTCATCTCCAGGTAACCTAACTAATCTAGAAGTTTGACCCAATGCTACAAAGGTACCTTGGTGCTGTGTTAGGTAGTTCTGTGAGCAATTAACTCTCTTAAAGATACAGTCTCTGATCGTGTTTTTGGGATCCTTCGGGGGGAGGGAGAGCAGCCCCAAGTCATGGTACACATTGGCACCAGCGACATAGGTCAGAAGAGAGATGGGGACTTGAGGCAGAAATTCAGGGAGCGAGGATGGAAGCTT
>NW_025168144.1:0-1712 GCF_004010195.1 Chiloscyllium plagiosum | reverse complement strand
TTGAATCATAAGGAAAGGCTGGATAGGCTGGGACGTTTGTTCACTGGAGTGTAGAAGGTTGAGAGGTGATCTTATAGAGGTTTATAAAATCATGAGGGGCATGGATAAGATGAATAGCAGGTACCTTTTCCCTCCGGTGGGGGATTTCAAGTCTGGGGAGGCATACATTTAAGGTGGGAGGAGAAAAGTTTTAAAAAGACATGGGGCTTTATACACAGACAGTTCATGTGTGTGTGAAATGAACCGCGAGAGAAAGTGGTGAATGTGTGTACAATCATCATGTTCAAAAGACCTTTGGATAAATACATATTTAAGAAATGTTTGGAGGGATATGGGTGAAGCACAGGCACGTGGGACTAGTTTAGTTTGGGATCATGGATGGCATGGACTGATTGGACTGAAGGGTCTGTTTCTGTGCTCTATGACCCTATAACTTTTCACTGCATCTCAGTACATGTGACAATAATAAATCAAATCAAATCAAAAATCAAATCATGTCCCTGCACACCACTATGCCCTGACCAGTTTGATGCTCCTATTTGAATGCATGACCTTCAAAGGTTAGACTTCAAAGGAAACACCAGGCTGATAAGATGTTGCACAAAATATATCAGTTTGGAATAACTTCTCACTCAACAATCTTTATCGGCTATAGAAATTAACATAGACAAGCAGGAGGCTGGAAGAACACAGCAAGCCAGGCAGCATCAGGAAGATGGAGAAGTCAATATTTCAGGTGTAATCCTTCTTCAGGACCCTTCTTCAGAAATTAACATCACCACCACCTTAATTTTCTTTGCAATGACTGAGTAAAAATGCACTCTAAAAGCCTTTGAGCAGCAAACACACTCACCAATACAGAACAAATATTGTTGTTTCCCAAAAGTATTTTGGAAGGTGCTTTGCGGTTTGCAAAAAGAGAAAGAAACTTTAAAAAGGGGAAGAAATATAAACTATGATAACAATTGTGGAGCTTTGTGGTTTTGGAACTGACTTATCTTTGGTTTAACTGGCATTAAAGAGGTGCTTGAAACAAAGGGATTGTGTACTGAGCTTCCAGGTGATGGTGACAACAGAGCTCATAACATTTTGTAAACGGCTTTTGTGTTGGCCTTTGCAAATACAGCTTTCTAGCATGGGACATGTACGCACTAGATGGCAGGTTGGTCAGGTATTGTAAAGTATAATTGTTCTGTACACTCTAATTGGACCACCACCCCTGTATCCACACAGTTCTCTCCATTCATGCCAAGTTGCCAAGATACATAATGTCAAACAAAAAAGTCAATTCCACCGCACTGGATGTTTCTCATGGACACTTGATTTTGTTAAACAGGTTAATTGGCCCATTCTCACGTTCTCTCAGAAATCCAGGTGTCAATTGCACTCTAGATGTTTGGATGCCCATATCCCACATTTGGATTCTGAACCTGGTTTAATACAATGGAAGCCTCTCGATGTTTTTGGAGAGAAGTGAGCACCATAGGGGGATGAACTGGTTTATCCCCCCTTCCAACTCCATTTTCATTTTGCCCCCTCCCTCTCTCCCTTATCTTTACTGGCTTGCATTGATCTCAAAGGGCTCTGTGTGTAAACAGATTAATTGGAAACAAAAGTGATTTACCGGTCGAGGACAATGGATGACAAAACACCATGGCTGGGAAAATAGCTGTTTGGTCGTGTATGATGACACTTCAGGATTTTAAAAAAAC
>NW_025168143.1:0-1712 GCF_004010195.1 Chiloscyllium plagiosum | reverse complement strand
ATAAACCCTGCAAAAAATCTTACGGGTATCCTATAAAGGATTTAAAGGTAATTGAACGGTTTTGAAATTTATTCAGCATTGTCGAGGGAATTGGAGCTAATTTCAGGTACCGAGAGAGACTTTAGATTAGATTAGATTAGATTCCATTACAGTGTCAAACAGGCCCTTCGGCCCAACAAGTCCACACCGACCCGCCGAAGCGCCAACCACCCATACCCCTACATTTACCCCTTACCTAACACTACGGGCAATTTAGCACGGCCAATTCCCCTCTTCAGTTTGAGTCTGAATTCTGTCAGCACAGGTGAGGGGCAAATGTGTGAAAAGCTTTTTTTTCATTCATACATTCCTATATTGTAGAAATGTTACTTTATAAATTAAACTGTAAAAGCAGGATATGGAGAACTTTGTTACAAAGTTTCCACTGATTCAGATGCAGATTCCAGAATCCTTTTAAAGTCCGTGCCCTGAGATTTTTAAAAGTCTGTCTAACTTTCCAAACTTCAAGAGGAAAATACGATGGTAATGTGACAGGTCAGCTACTGATTTGTAGGTGCGTGGTCTTGTTCAGAATATGTCAGAGATTTAGCATGGAGTAAGGTATTGTATCCAGATAACTGGCATTTATCAAGGACGAGCCTGACGTAATTTGTCTTCAAACTTTGTGTTCTGTAAAAATAAAGAAATTGATTTACCATTAAGCAAGCCTCGAGGATTGTGTATCATTAGTATACATTTGTGAAAGAGAAACTGTGTACGTGAATGAGCGAGTGTGGCTTTGAGGTGTCTGTGACTGATTGACTGAGAGTTGGTGGCTGAGATTGGCTGAGTGAGAGGTTGTGTTCGAGTGTGAGATTCTGAGATCGGGAGTTTGCAATGCTCTACTGTGCGTGTGACTGAACATGTGTGACTGCATGTCAGTGTGTCTGTGCGTATGAGCTATGTAAGAGTTTGTGATAGACACTGTAGAGGCAGCTTTACTCTGTAATCTAATACAGAGCTTCCCCTGACACGGGAGTGATTGTGGACATATCTGTACATTGTATGTAACCCTATTTTTCTCGGACCCTGGGGGGTTTAGTGGAGAAAGTGTACAGGGAAATGTACTCTGCCTATAAGCCAGTGATATAACTATGCTAAGTGCATTTGATAGGGACAGTGTGGGGATACGGGTTGACTTCGTCATTATCTAATTCCACGGTCAACATGGTCTGGGAGTTAGAAAAGCTGAAGTGCAGAAACAGCTTTACTCTGAACTTAACTCCATTCACTACCGAAATACAATCTGAAAGAACTGCAGATGCTGTCAATCAGAAACAAAACCAAAAGTTACTGAAAAACCTCAGCAGGTCTGGCAGCATCTGTGAAGAGAAATCAGCGTTAAAGTTTCAGGTCTGGCTCAGATAAACAGTGACCGGATACGGCGTGGTAACTCTGGTTTCTCTGTTCAGATGTTGCCAAAACTGCTGAGCTTTTATCAGCAAATTTGTTTTTTCCCTATTCTCTCCCTGCTCTACGAATTGCTCCCCTCATTTAGCTTAGAGACTTTGTTCTGCTGTACATCAGCTTGCTGACAACACATAGAATTCCAGTCTCTAACCCAGTCTAGAGTAAATGAATATATAATCCCTGCGGTATCACTGTACATTTCCTTGACTAATGCACCTAACCTTCACATTTCTGATCACTATGGGCAATTTAGTATAGCCAAT
>NW_025168142.1:0-1712 GCF_004010195.1 Chiloscyllium plagiosum | reverse complement strand
TTGTCCATAATGTATTTGTAAAAACCCTTTGGACTCTCCTTAACTCTATTTGCCAAAGCTACATCATGTCCGATTTCCCTCTTAAGTATACTCCTACTTCCTTTATACTCTTCTAAGGATTCACTCGATCTATCCTGTCTATACCTGACATATACTTACTTCTTTTTATTAACCAAACCCTCAATGTCTTTAGTCATCCAGCATTCCCTAAACCTACCAGCCTTTCCTTTCACCCTGACAGGAATATACTTTCTCTGGATTCTCGTTATCTCACTTCTGAAGCTTCCCATTTTCCAGCCGTCCCCTTACCTGCGAACATCTGCCTCCAATCAGCTTTCGAAAGTTCTTGCCTAATACCATCAAAATTGGCCTTTCTTCAATTCAGAACTTCAACTTTTAGATCTGATCTATCCTTTCCCAAAATTATTTTAAAACTAATGGAATTATAGTCGCTGGCCCCAAAGTGCTCCCCCACTGACACCTCAATCTCCTGCCCTGCCTTATTTCCCAAGATTAGGTCAAGTTTTGCATCTTCTCTGGTAAGTACATCCACATACTGAATCAGAAAATTTTCTTGTACATGCTTATCTAAGCTCTTAACTTTATGGTAGTCCCAGTCTATGTTTGGAAAGTTAAAATCCCCTACCGTAATCACCCTACTATTCTTACAGATAACTGACAAATTTGTTTCTCAGTTTCCCTCTGACTATTGGGGGGTCTTATAATACAATCCCAATAAGGTGATCATCCCTTTTTTATTTCTCAGTTCAACCCAAATAACTTCCCTGGATGTAGTTCCGGGAATATCCTCCCTCAGTACAGCTATAATGCTATTCCTTATCACTCAGCATTACTGAATCATAGCCTCATTTATTGACTCTCATGGATACTATATTTTATTATATGAGGAATTAAACATCAAAGTAAGAATGTTAGGCTTTAGTTAAACAGAACACTGATGAGACGACATATCTTATTTAGGGAAGGGTGTAAATGCATTACAGGCATTTCAGAAGTGATATACTACATTGATTCCTGGAATGAGTGCGTTCTCTTTTGAGAAAAAGTTGGTCAGGTTAGGCTTGTTTCCTTTGGAGGTTAGAATAGCATTTTCCCTGCTGTTATGAGACTGTTGAGTGGATCCCTCCAATTTCAAATTGAATGTCGATCCTGTTTTGTGCACCTCCTTCGCAGTCATAACCTTATATGGCTCGTTCTGTCTGAACGCCCAATGATCTGGAGGTCATTGCATGTTATGATTTGCCTGTAGTGCTCGCAAAACAAAACTTCTCATTGAATTTAGGTACATGTGACAACAATAAATCAAACCAAAATGAACAAGACCTTGATTGATGTCAATAAGGTGAATGTGGAAAGGTTTTCTCTTGTGGGCAAATCCTGAATTAGGGCGTACTGCTTTACAATTTGGGGTCACCCTTTTAGGACAGAGATGGGGGAAATTCTCTCTCTGAAAGTTGTGAAACTTTGGAACTGTCTGCCTGAGACAGTAGTTGGGGGGGGGGGGGGGGATGCACTGAATATTTTTAAGGCAGAGGTAGATGGTTTCTCATTAGCGCCAGAACATCAAGGGTTATCGGGGATAAATAGAAATTTGGAACAGAAACAAATTAGCCATGATCTTACTGAATGATGGAGTAGGCTCGAAAAGCTGATCGACGCTTCGGGCATAAGCCCTTCTTCAGGAATGAGGA
>NW_025168141.1:0-1712 GCF_004010195.1 Chiloscyllium plagiosum | reverse complement strand
GCTGATCTTTGAGGGGCCCTATTCTCTCTGTGATCATCCTTTTGTCCTCAACTAAATACCTCCCAGTAACCATACAGTCACTGCAAACTGGCCTCATATACAAAAACCCTAATAAATATGAACACACTGTTCCCACAGTGAGGTAGAGTTGAAGGATCAGCAGACGTGAAGTGTTAACTCAGATTTTTCTTCACAGGCGCTGCCAGACATGCTGAGGTTATCCAGCAATTTTTGTTTTTGTCTCACACTGAGGCTCGCGTGATCTCCACAACTCCCAGTAACTATTCACTGAGTGTAATGAGTCTCACAGTAATTCTGCGCTGGCCTGCACAGCTCCTAGTAACTAAACACTGACTGGAAAGAGTCTAGACTGATGTGCACAGCTCCCAGCAACTGTACAATGATTGTAAAGAGTCTCACAGTGAATCTGGCCTGATCTACACATGTCCCAGTATCTATACGCTGACTTTACAGAATCTCACGTTGATTCTGACCTGAACTGCAGACCTCCCAGTATCTGCACAGTGTCTGGAAACAGTCTCACACTGAGTGTGACCTCATTTACACACCTCTGTGTCACTATACAGTGCCTGTAGACAGTATCACATTGAGTGTGGCCTCATTTACACACCTCCCAGTCAGTATAATATCATTGTGAAACAGTCTCCGAGTGAAACTAGCCTCATTAACGCACCACCCAGTTACAATATGGTGACTGTAAACTGTCTCATAGAGAGTCTGGCCTCATCTGCACACCACCCAGTTACAACATGGCGATTGTGAATAGTCTAACACTGAGCATGGCTTTTCTTTAAATTTCAAAATTATATTTTATTTATCAGAAATATGTTTCTGTATACATATAGTCACAAATGCAGTTTGACCCTTTACAGTTGCATGTCATGTGACAATAAAGCATATTACAATAAAGAATATTCTGTTCAAGTAAACAAACAAAACATTGGAAATGACTTGAACCAAAAAGCAAAAACGCTCTCTTACACGCACAAAATTATACCTACGGGAATCACTGGGAGGGTTTGATAACTGAGCGAACCCCCATTTCCCTTCAGCAGGAAGACCTGAGATAGTGGATTTCCCCACTGCACTGTGGCAGCAGCTGCCCCAAGTTCTAGTCCATCCCTCAGCACGTAGTCCTGGACCTTGAGATGTGTCAGTCTGCAACACTCAGTCAGGGTCAACTCCTCGCTCTGGAAGAACAACAAGTTTCAGGCAGACCAAAGAGCATCGTTCACTGAGGTGACGGTCCTCCAGGCTAGGTTGATGTTTGGCCCGTAACTATATCTGGACTGGCAACAGGTTCACACTGACCCTCTATTGTTCACCCTCCTACCAGTGTCTGTTGCCTGTTTCACAGTCAGCCTAGCCTGATCCTTACTTCCTGTGAGTCAATCCTTTGTGTCCTTTTCTACGTAGCCCCTGCCTTTGACAAAGGAGCCAGAATTCCCTCCAGGCCGCATGTAATTCTCCTCACGGCCTTGGTGCTACAATGTACACCACGTGTCTCTCCCTTTCCCTCCTGAACAGTTCTTGTGAACCCCAACCGCTTCCATTACCCCATCTTCCAACTGCAATGTTGGATAATCCCCACCATGGGCACTGCCAATACTTCTCCAGCTCGTTCATATTTCTTCACAAAACAGAAATCATACATCTGAAAGCAGATTGCTGTCCAATGGTGGAATTAACTT
>NW_025168140.1:0-1712 GCF_004010195.1 Chiloscyllium plagiosum | reverse complement strand
AGATCCACTCTGCACTGAAGCCCTGCTCAACATGGAGTGTCCAACCCCATTTGCAGAACACCTCCAGTCTGTAAACAAGCATGACCCTAAATTTCCCGTAGCCCAGTCATTTTAACACAGCATCCTGCATGTAAGCTCATTTGTCTGTCCTCGGTATTCTACCATACTCTGGTGAATCACGACGCAAGCTGGAGAAGCAGTATCTCATCTTCAAACTAGGCATGTTCACAACATTTTGGACTAATGCTGAGTTCAGCACCTTCAAATTGTGAGCTCATTGCTTCATTTTCTCTCAGCTTTGCTTTTTACCTTCTCTATTACGCTCTCTCCCCTCATGCCCGCACCAGTGGGACGGTCTACTTTTGCCAGTTTGGCAGATAGAAACACAGTTGTTCTGCCATTCACATAGTCTGACCACTTAATATGAATTGGCAACGTTCTTTCTAAGTCACATCAGTCCAACCAGCGCCCCAGCAATGTTGCATAAATGCTGCTCTCGCAACACACGAACATCGAAACACAAAAGTTGAGTTTCCTCCATTTTCATAGATACAGCCCTTGACCCACTCTGGTATCCAATATTTTGTTGTTTTCAGTTTCCCGTTTACCAGAAACAGTTCCCCAAACGACGCCCCATTACACTGTGTCCCGCCAGCACACCACTAAAGCCACCCCCAATCACACTGCCCCGCCCAGCGCACCTTAAACTCCGCCCTGAAACTCTGTGCCACGCCCAGCATGCCCAAAACCTCGCCCCAAATGCTGCGTACCGCCCAGCACACCCCAATTTCCGCTGCCAAACACAATTCTCTGCTCAGCTCACCCTCAAACCCCGCTCCTAAACGCGGCACCGCCCTTTGCACAAACCCAACCAACTATAATTTCCCACGCAGTGCACCTCAGGCACTTTCCCAAACACTCTGGACTGCCCAGCGCTCCCCACACACGGCTCCCATAGACTCTTCCCTGTACAGATCACCTAAAACCCTGCCCAAACTATAATTCCATGCTTGGTGCACCCCAAACCCGTCCCTACCACAAGGCCCCACGCCTAAATTCAAAGCCCCCATTTTCCCAAACTCCACCTTCCATTTTCCAATTCCTCCTCCTTCCATACCAAGGACCAGGTCTTTCTCTTTCCTTCCTTTTTTTTAGTTTGGTGATGCGGTTTTTGTTGGGAGGTTACAGGTAAGGAACAGATGTGACTCTCTCTCCTTTGTAGTGCTGGGATGGGAAGAGAAGTTTTGTCAGAGAATTCTTGATGATATTCTGAAATTTTGTTCCCATTAAAAACTAGGCCTCATGCTTTTGGACCATGTTTAACATCTACCAATTCTTGTCTCTAAGAGCTAGGCCCCATATTTCAAACTTCAACACGTCAGACCAATCCACTGGATGGTGATGTATCACTGGCATGGCCTCCAGATGCATCATAACGAGGATGGGCCAGAGACCCTTTGTGGCTGTACATTGCTCCACTCTTTTCTGGAGACCTCCGACGCCAAGACGCAGCCTTGGTGCCAATCAAATCCTGGAGGACTGTGATGGTGAGCTGCAGATGCTGGTGAATGTAGTGCTGGATCTCATTCAGCTACTGCTGCTCACTCACGACATAGTCCAGGAGGCAACCTGCTGCAGAACTGTCTGGCAGGCTCCCAATCCTCCATGCTATTGCCAGCAGTGGGTGAGTTCCTGGAGCCGGGCATTCAGGA
>NW_025168139.1:0-1712 GCF_004010195.1 Chiloscyllium plagiosum | reverse complement strand
AACATCAGTAGGGATACAGTCAGTAACACAGGATGTTCAGTGACTATGCATCTGACCGTGCTCTATATATCTCTTATCAGAAAGTTCAAATGTCGAAAGCGATATGTTCTCCTTTCATGGACCACCTTCTCGCACACGCTCGATGCTTCGCCATGCCATTTCCCGGGAAGTTGATTGCCCTCAGTTCCAGAGGACATGTCAAAGGTATATGGGACACCCACGTGCAGTGGTTGCATTGTATTGTGTGGCACTACCACCATGCCAATTGGCACAGACCTTCAAACAGATGCAGCTACTCAGGTTGGGGCATCTATTGGGCACCGAGGGCCATCAGAATGGTACCCCAGCACAATCTGTCACCTCCCGTCCCCCCACGCAACCATTCCCATCAAACCAGGGGACCATCCATGGTTCAGTGGAGAGTGCCAGCTGCACAAATATCCCCAGCCTCACTGGTGGAAGCGCCCAACACATCAGGGCGGTGGATGAGGCTGACGCTTTCCCAGCAGTCTTCAGCCAGGTGTGCTGAGTGTATGGTCCATCTCAGCCTCCTGCAGTGGTCCCCAGCATCACAGATCCCAGCCTTCAGCCAATTCCATTCACTGCCTGAGCTCTGGGCCCTGACAATATTCCAGCATCGTACTGACAGCCTGTACTCCTGAACTTACCGCCTCCCCCAGCCAATCTCCTCCGGTGTGGTTACAACGCTGGCATCCACCTTACAGTGGAGATGATTATGAAGCAATGATCTTGAGTTTAAGAGCCCCAAGATTTTGCTGCAGCCCTGGTTAGGCCGCACTTGGAATATAGTGTCCAGTTCTGGTCACCTCATTATGAGAAGGACGCGGAAGCCTTAGAGAGGGCGCAGAGGGGATTTATCGGGATGCTGCCTGGACTAGAGGGTATGTCTTATGGAGAAAGATTGAGGGAGCTAGGGCTTTTCCCATTGGACTGAGGAAAGCTGAGAGGTGACTTGATAGAGGTGCACAAGACGATGAGAGGCACAGGTAGAGCGGATCGCCAGAGGCCTTTCCCCAGGGAGGAAATGGCTATCACGAGGCGGCCTAATTTTAAGGTGATTGGAGGAAGGTTTCGGGGAGATGTCAGAGGGAGGTTTGTTACACAGAGAGCGGTGGGTGTGTGGAATGTACTGCCAGCAGCGGGAGTAGGGTCAGCTATGTTCGGGACATTTAAGCGACTGTTCGATAGGCACATGGTTGATAGTAAACTATCTGTAGACTGGCTGATGTTTCTGTCCCCTTACTCTCCTGACTCCCCCTCCCAAATCCTGTCATCGATGAAGCACGAGTCAGGAGGGTAGGAGATTACTCCCTTCAGGCTCCCCTCGAACACCCCTCCAACTTTCCCCATGGTGGGGAGATGAGGGAAAGGAGAATATATTCCTGGTTCTAGCCCATCTCCCGCAGGTCCCATCAATTCAAAACAACGACCTTGCCACTGGGTTTGAGAATATGTCCATGAACACCTCCTTCTGTTCTGACAGACATGGACAATGATTTCCGGGATTGCCTCGTGGACTACTGTAGCTGTGTCCTGAACTCTCTGCCCAGCTGTGCACGGAAAGACGGCAAGGGCGACATCATGTCTGGGTCACAGTTCTTTGGTCAGTTGAAGGTAAACTCTCATTAACGGCAAGTTCTGAACCACCAGGTACTGCTGTGTGTGTATGTGTGTATGTATGTGTGACTGTG
>NW_025168138.1:0-1712 GCF_004010195.1 Chiloscyllium plagiosum | reverse complement strand
TGACTTATTGTGTACTAGAGTGAGGTACTTTGATTAATATCGTTATTCTGATAAGCTAACAGAAACATGAT
This sequence comes from Chiloscyllium plagiosum, assembly GCF_004010195.1. Classification (NCBI taxonomy): domain Eukaryota; kingdom Metazoa; phylum Chordata; class Chondrichthyes; order Orectolobiformes; family Hemiscylliidae; genus Chiloscyllium; species Chiloscyllium plagiosum. The sequence goes on along the minus strand of NW_025168138.1, from coordinate 1,641 downwards.
AAAAAAATATTAAAATCCACAGATCCTGAGGTCCAGGGGAATTCGAGAATCAGCTTTCTCAGTGTCACGGTTTTTTATTTGCAAATAAAAGACCTGCTTCTTGAAGAACACTCTGCGTCTCCTGGTGGTTCACTATATTTTCTCCACAACAAATTTGGCGCTGCGAGCCGAGTCGTGCAGAAACCCACTGGAGGAGGGCGGCAGTAACAGGACGCTTCTCGGTCCACCCGGGGCACTCCCGAGTCTGACAGAATAAAGGGACCCAACAAAAGAAAAGTTTCGCATTTTCGCTGTGAATTCAGATTATATTCTGTTGGTTTGGAGTGGTCTTTGGGGACTCGGAGATGCAGGAACCTGCCGGGGGAGGGGGGGTCTCTTCGATCCAAGATCCAAAGGTGAGGGGTAAATTGCTGCTGAAGGGGACCTGGAGAATTGGTCAAGAAAACTGTACAGTGGGGTAAGGGGTCAGTAAGAATACAACGTAACAATTGTTGAGTAAAAATTCCAAGTGGTGTATAAAAGACCCTATAGATAGATAGGGCAGAAATATAAGACCCTATAGATAGATAGGGCAGAATAAAGAAGGGGAAATTGTTTTACTGAAAGCGCAGATAGACCTGTTTAGAAAGCTGGCAGATTGGTAGTGGATAATTAAAAGTAAAATAGCACAGAATAGTCATAGTGTTACTGGACTGTTAAATGTTTTAGATAAGGCCTGTAGGATAGTAGGAGTTTTGGAAATTATCAAAGGGTCTGCTTAAGTAAGGCTCTGGCTGACAGAGGTTGACTCACAGCAGAGTTCTTGGCTGTTAGCACCAAAGGTCTGTGTATGAGAGAGATCTCGAGAGTTTATTGTTTAGTCATTGTGATCTGATTTGTCTGCATAATTGTTTGTTGGTGGTTAAATGTTTGTGTTTTGTTTCGCTGGAGCTCAAGATCCAGGGGTATTTTGATTTTATTTTGCACTGTAAGAATTTAAGATTAGTTTTTTTGAGAGAGAGAAATTTCTCAAGAAGCCATTAGTGATTGGAGCATTTTGAAGGTGCGGTGTTAGATTGGTTGAAGTTGAATGAATGAGAATGTTTGTATTAACGAGCTGCAACTGAGGACGTTTAGAAATTCTTAGATTGGTAAGGAACAATTGCAAGTTATAAAGTTAGGAATTACTGATACTATTGAACAAAGCACTACCGGACTTGAATGGTATGAGGAAATGATTTATGAGACCAAAGATAATACATTAGTTGGACCGAAATATATTGTAAGATGGATAAAGGGACTGCAATTGAGATACTGAGTAAGAAATTTCATAGAACATAGAACATTACAGCGCAGTACAGGCCCTTCGGCCCTCGATGTTGCGCCGCCCTGTCATACTAACCTGAAGCCTATCCCACCTACACTATTCCATGTACATCCATATGCTTGTCCAATGACAACTTAAATGCACTTAAAGTTGGCGAATCTACTACCGTTGCAGGCAAAGCATTCCATACCCTTACTACTCTCTGAGTAAAGAAACTACCTCTGACATCTGTCCTATATCTATCACCCCTCAATTGAAAGCTATACCCCCTCGTGCTCGCCGTCCCCATACTTGGAAAAACACTCTCCCTGTCCACCCTATCTAACCCTCTGATT
>NW_025168137.1:0-1712 GCF_004010195.1 Chiloscyllium plagiosum | reverse complement strand
AAATACTCAGCGGGCCACGTTAAAACCGTATTCAGAGTCGTCTGTGTCTTCTCGTGTTGCATGCAACCATTGTGATTCGAAATGAATAGAAGTATTGTTCCTGCTGTGAAATATATCGGATCATTGACCTCTCTTCCGATCTGAGCTAAATACTCAGCGGGCCTTGTTAAAACCGTATTCGGAGTCGTCTGTGTCTTCTCGTGCACTTGTGGCAAAGGACCCAAATAAAGAGTGATCCCAGAAGAGAGTAAACTTTGAAACTGTGTACCAAACGGTGCAAGAGCAGCATCTGCTGCATTGTTATAAAAATAATGAATGAACCTCACAGAGTTTTAGAATAGATCTTTCTCTACACTTTTTTTTCGTTTCGACATGACATATTCTGCAGTTTGTTCCATTACCATCACTGAGTTCAATTTAGCTTTGCCTGGAAAACATGTAAAATTATATGCTTCAGCGTATCTTTTTAAGGTGTTGATAATAACTCAAATAAATCAAATCAAATATAACCAATCGAGGTTACTCCATTGGCGCATTTGCAAGCCCAGTGCTCACAGAATTCCAGTCTATAAATCACCATCCACCATTAAATCTGGCTTTTAAAAGACCGACTTACTTTCTGGTCCACCTGGGGTAATACTTTGACCAATTCCACGAGGAAGGAACTTGGAAAACAATTCAGTGAAGTCCATGCAGACACCATCCTCTGTCGTACGTCCAGACATCACATCCATAAAAAATTAAATCAGATTTGTGAGACAAGACTTCCTCAGCATAAAGCCATGCTCACTCTCCTGCATTTCCAAAATCAGATAAATGCTGCCCATAAGAAACTTAAGCAATTATTTTGCGACCTTGACGTGAGTCTCGGCCAACCATAATTTTTGAAAATAATATATCTCGATCTTCCTCAACCGTAGAAATAGCACTAACTATCCTCCAGCCTTCCACGCCCTGCCCTGCATTTAAAGAGAGTAGAATGATATCTGCAGGATGCCCAGAAATCTCCACATTTTTCTCCATTGTATCCATGGAATAGATCTCATCAAGACGGGGAGATTGGCCTACTTTTTTTTTCTCAAGATGACAAATGGCTCCTCATTAATATCGAAATGCCAAAAGAATATCTGCACGCCCCTCCCAAATCTTACCGGCATCAATTTCTTATTGTTATAACATGCCGATGCAAATACGCATTAAATGACTCATCCGCTTTATCAAGCTCGAAACATCCCTTCATTTATTTCACCTTGAGAGGGCGTCCTCTTTCCCTACCTACCAGGTCGTCCTAATATGCATACAAAAACATATTGTGATTCTACTTAGACCAAATTGCCAAGGGCATTTTATCGCCCCTTTACCCATTCCAAATTTCACCTATCAGATTATTTTCCTTGCTAGCTTTACATTAAGCAAGGGACTAGACTAACGCTTGCATACTTTCCTTTTACTTCTTAACTGCTCTTTCAATACCTCGTGTTCTCCATCATTCCCAAATCCTGAAATCCTTATCTTTCATCCCTGCAGGAAGGTGCTTTGACATGATCTCTGATGAACTGGCTTTAAAATGCTTGCATCTGACAGATGTAGATATGTGGATTTAGTTCCTTTTTTATGACATTCCCACAATTTACGCGTTCAATTGTCCACCCGTTCATCCTGATATATAAATGTCCCATATTTTACAGAACGATGATCACTGTTCGTCAGAT
>NW_025168136.1:0-1712 GCF_004010195.1 Chiloscyllium plagiosum | reverse complement strand
GGTTGTCCCATCCTCCCTATACTAGCCTCTTTTACCTCAGGATAAATCTCTGCTGTTTCCTGAATTATTCCAAAAGTCTTCTGCCAATGCTGTTGCACTGTCTTTCCCGCTGGGCCCGTCTCCCAGTCAATTCTACCCAGCTTCTCACTCATATCTGTGTAATTGCCTTTACTCAGCTGTTACTTCTGATTCAAACTTCTCCATCTGAAACTGCAGAGTAAATTCAATCATATTATGATCATTGTCACCTTAGGCTCCCCTCATCTGGTCTGCCTGCACAAGCTGCTCTAAAAAGCCATCTCATAGACATTCCACAAATTCCTTTTCCTGCCAACCACTATCAATATGAATTCACAGTCCATCTGTATAATAAAATCCCACATGATCACTGTAACTTTGCCTTTCCTACAGATCTTTCTAGCTCTTGGTGTATCTTACACCCCAGCTCCATGTATATAGTTCCAACTGCATTTTTTCACCTTTTTGATTCCTCAATTCTACCGACATAGATTCTACACCATTTGACCTTATTTCATTTCTTATTATTGATTATTGATTAAATTCCATTCTTAATACTCAGATAACAGTATCTCTCGGCCCACCTGCCTATCTCTTCGACAGGATGAATATCCATGAATATTCAGCTCCGAATATTGATCCTCTTGCAGCGATGTCACTGTAATGCCCACTATGTCGTACCTGCCAATTTATGGATGAGTCACAAGCTCATTTACTTTATTCCTTATACTGCATGCATTCCGATTTAATTGTTCAGTCCTGTATTAGATGTCGCTCTTCTCATTGTCATTTGTTTGTCCAGCCTTTGTTAGCTACACGGAACCTGACCACTGGATCATTCCCCTCCCGCTCCAAGTTCTGCAACCCAGATGATATATCCCAAACCCGAGCACCATGTAGGCAACACAACCTTCAGGACTCTTAATCCCGATCATGGAGAACAGTATCTATTCTTTAAACTATACTATCCTTAATTGTCCATTATTGGGCAACATGGTGACACAGCAACGCTGCATCACTGTGCTGGGGACTTGGGTTCATTTCCAAGCTCTGTGCCCTGTCTGTATGGACTTTGTACATTCTTCCCGTATCTGCATTGGGCGCATTAACTCATTTTTCTCTCCACAGTACGTCTCTGTGTTTGCTTCAGATTTCTGCCATCTACAGTATATTTGCTTTTGTTCGATGGAGAAATACAGCAAATGTGACAGGTTTTTGTAAAAACAGCCGTGGTTCGCGGGTTCCTCTGGTTGTTTCGGAACCTTGCCCGGCCACTTGTCTGAGTGCAGTGTCCCTGGATGCCCATTCAATCTCTCTCAGTTCCTTCAGTCCATCGTCATTAAATGCAGCCTTACCTTGTGCCACCCCTGGGACTCCCCATACCTCATTGCCTGGCACGAGATACTTCCTTCGCAGGACTGTGCACACAACGACACTGGGAACTTTCTGACCCGCTGGGGATGCTGGGTAAAAACCCTGCCATTAAAAGAACAGAATAACTAGAATCCAATTGAATAGCAAAGCTGAGTAAACAGGCTGCATTACATCCATCTGCTCTGACATTTTCTAATCTTCTGTTTATCCTCGTCCATCGTCAAACGGATGGGCGGCACAGTGGCACAGTGGTTAGCGCTGCTGCCTCACAGCGCCAGAGACACGTGTTCAATTCCCGCCTCAGGCGACTGACTGTGTGG
>NW_025168135.1:0-1712 GCF_004010195.1 Chiloscyllium plagiosum | reverse complement strand
ACATTCTCCCCGTGACTGTGCGGAGATTATACAGTCTCCCCGTGTCTGTGGGGAGATTACACATTGTCCCCGTGTCTGTGTGGCGATTACACATTCTCCCCGTGACTGTGCGGAGATTATACATTCTCCCCGTGTCTGTGGGGAGATAACACATTGTCCCCGTGTCTGTGTGGAGATTGCACATACTCCCCGTGTCTGTGCGGAGATTATACATTCTCCCCGTGTCTGTGTGGAGATAACACATTGTCCCCGTGTCTGTGTGGAGATTGCGCATACTCCCCGTGTCTGTGCGGAGATTATACATTCTCCCCGTGTCTGTGAGGAGATTACACATTCTCCCCGTGTCTGTGGGGAGATTACACATTCTCCCTGTGTCTGTATGGAGATTACACATTCTCGCTGCGTCTTTGCGGAGATTGCAGATTCTCCCCGAGTCTGTGTGGAGATTACACATTCTCCCCGTGTCTGTGTTGAGATTACACATTCTCCCCGTGTCTGTGTGGGGATTACACGTTCTCCCCCTGTCTGTTGGGGGGTTACACATTCTCGCCGTGTCTGTGTGGAGATTATACACTCTCCCCGTGTCTGTGTGGAGATTATACATTCTCCCCTTGTCTGTGTGGAGATTACACATTCTCCCCATGTCTGTGTGGAGATGACACATTCTCCCCGTGTCTGTGCAGAGATTACATATTCTCCCCGTGTCTGTGTGGAGATTACACATTCTCCCCGTGTCAGTGTGGAGATTACACATTCTCCCCCTGTCTGTGCAGAGATTACACATTCTCCCCGTGTCTGTGTGAGGATTACACATTCTCCCCGTGTGAGTGTGGAGATTATACATTCTCCCTGTGTCTGTGTGGAGATTATACATTCTCCCCTTCTCTGTGTGGAGATTATACATTCTCCCTGTGTCTGTGTGGGGATTTCACATTCTCCCTGTGTCTGTGCAGAGATTACTCATTCTCCCCGTGTCTGTGTGGAGATTACACGTTCTCCCCGTGTCTGTGTGGAGATTATACATTCTCTCCGTGTCTGTGAGGAGATTACACATTCTCCCTGTGTCTGTGCAGAGATTACGCATTCTCCCCGTGTCTGTGTGGAGATTACACGTACTTCCCTTTTCTGTGTGGAGGTTAAACATTCTCCCCGTGTCTGTGTGGAGGTTACACATTCTCCCCGTGTCTGTATGGAGATTACACATCCTCCCCGTGTCTGTGCGGAGATTACACATTCTCCCCGTGTCTGTGTGGAGATTACACATTCTCCCTCTGTCTGTGTGGAGATTACACATTCTCCCCGTGTCTGTGTGGAGATTACACATTCTCCCCGTGTCTGTGTGGAGATTACACATTCTCCCTGTGTCTGTGTGGAGATGATACATTCTCCCCGTGTCTGTGTTGAGATTATACATTTTCCCTGTGTCTGTGTGGAGACTACACATTCTCCCCGTGTCTGTGTGGAGATTATACATTCTCCCCGTGTCTGTGTGGAGATTATACATTCTCCCTGTGTCTGTGTGGAGATTACGCATTCTCCCCGTGTCTTTGTTGAGATTATACATTCTCCTTGTGTCGGTGTGGAGATTACACATTCTCCCCGTGTCTGTGTGGGGGTTACACATCTCCCCGTGTCTGTGTGGAGATTACACATTCTCCCCTTTTCTGTGTGGAGATTATACATTCTCCCTGTGTCTGTGTGGAGATGATACA
>NW_025168134.1:0-1712 GCF_004010195.1 Chiloscyllium plagiosum | reverse complement strand
GTGTGGGGTATATCGCAGTGTCAGTGTGGGGTATTCCGCAGTGACACTGTTGGGTATATCACAGTTACAGTGTGGGTATATCGCAGTGACACTGTTTGGTGTATCGCAGTGACAGTCTGGGGTATATTGCAGTGACAGTGTGGGATGTATCGCAGTGACAGTGTGGGGTATATCGCAGTGACAGTGTGGGGTGTATTGCAGTGTCAGTCTGGGGTATATCGCAGTGTCAGTGTGGGGTATATTGCAGTGACTGTGTGGGTTATATCGCAGTGACAGTGTGGGGTATATCGCAGTGTCATTGTGGGGTATATCGCAGTGACAGTGTGGTGTATATCACAGTGTTAGTGTGGGGTATATTGCAGTGACAGTGCGGGGTGTATTGTAGTGACAGTGTAGAGTATATCGCAGTGACAGTGTGGGATATATCGCAGTGACAGTGTGGGATATATCGCAGTGGCATTGTGGGGTATATCGCAGTGACAGTGTGGTGTGTATTGCAGTGACAGTGTGGGGTATATCGCAGTGACAGTGTGGGGTATATCGCAGTGTCAGTGTGGGGTATATCTCAGTGGCAGTGTGGCTTATATCACAGTGACAGTGTGGGGTATATCACAGTGACTGTGTGGGGTATATCGCAGTGTCAGTGTGGGGTATATCGCAGTGTCAGTGTGGGTTATATAGCAGTGTCAGTGTGGGGTATTTCGCAGTGACAGTGTGGGGTATATCGCAGTGACAGTGTGGGTTATATCGCAGTGACAGTGTTGGGTATATCGCAGTGTCAGTGTTGGGTATATCGCAGTGACAGTGTGGGGTATATCGCAGTGGCAGTGTGGGGTATATTGCAGTGATAGTGTAGCGTATATCGCAGTGACAGTGTGGGGTGTATAACAGTGTCAGTGTGGGGTATATCGCAGTGACAGTGTGGGGTATATTGCAGTGACAGTGTAGCGTATATCGCAGTGACTGTGTGGGGTATATCTCAGTGTCAGTGTGGTGTTTATTGCAGTGACAGTGTGGGATATATCGCAATGACAGTGTGGGGTATATCACAGTGACAGTGTGGGGTATATTGCAGTGACAGTGTAGCGTATATCGCAGTGACAGTGTGTGGTGTATCGCAGTGACGGTGTGGGGTATATTGCAGTGTCAGTGTGGGGTATTTCACAGTGACAGTGTTGGGTATATCGCAGTGACAATGTGGTGTACATTGCAGTGACAGTGTAGCGTATATTGCAGTGTCAGTGTGGAGTATATTGCAGTGTCAGTGTGGGGTATATCGCAGTGTCAGTGTGGGGTATATTGCAGTGTCAGTGTGAGGTATATCGCAGTGACAGTGTGGGGTGTTTTGCAGTGTCAGTGTGGGGTATATCGCAGTGACCATGTGGGGTATATCGCAGTGACTGTGTGGGGTATATCGCAGTGTCAGTGTGGGGTATATTGCAGTGTCAGTGTGGGGTACATTGCATTATCCGTGTGGAGTATTTTGCAGTCTCAGTGTGGGGTATATCGCAGTGACAGTGCGGGATATATCGCAGTGACCATGTGGGGTATATCGCAGTGACAGTGTGGGATATAACGCAGTGACAGTGTGGGATATATCGCAGTGACAGTGTGGGATATATCACAGTGACATTGTGGGGTATATCACAGTGACAGTGTTGGGTATATCGCAGTGACAGTGTGGGGTATATCGCAGTGACAGTGTGGGATAT
>NW_025168133.1:0-1712 GCF_004010195.1 Chiloscyllium plagiosum | reverse complement strand
ATTCTTCACATCATTCCCTGACCATTTCTAACTGGAAATACTCACCACTCCAGAATATATCGCACTGGCTTATTCCATCTGCAGTTTGAACCTTGAGCTATGAAATACAGTCTTAATGAAGCCAATAATCTGCTGCTGACGCTCCGGCTTCAAACCTGCCGAAGCAAATCTGATTCGAACTCCAATCCATCTGTCATTCATGTGCACGCCGATGTATATTGCTATTGTGTTTGGCAATGCCTTTATTTCAACATTCTCAAACACTTTACCTCATCTGTCCATGAAACTTCTCTCATTCCCTCTCTGTCGATTAACAAAATGCCTGCCAGTTGTTCGTATTTAAAATAGTTTCCTCCATGTGCGTTTGTTCTCAAACAATGAGTTTCACATTCAACCACGCCAATCGCGCGCACACACGCACACTCTCTCCATCTCTGATGAACACATACACACAGGCAGAGTGAGCAAATCTTCCCATTGTAGGCAGTAATCTGATGCGAGTATAGTTAGCATATGATAATAAAGTTTGCAATACTCTCATGCTGGGCAGATAGTGCAGTTTACTGAGTAACACTCTGGCATGGTCTGCACAGCTCTCCATGCTGGAACATCATCTTGTCCCAGTTTATGGTATTTGTGATGTTCTGTGAAGCAAATTCAGAATTTGATATAACAAACCATTTCCGCTGATCTGGCAATGCCTTTATTCAATGTTCTCATTCTTGTGATTTTACTCTCGAAGATCTCACTTCTCTAGTTCGTCCCACTGCCATGTCTTTTCTCCCATATTTCCACAACATATTTTCAGTTAATTAACTGTCTGTTTCTGTCTTTAATGTGAATATCTCTGTCAATCTGTATTTTTCCCTGGCCTCGGGTTTTGGCTCCCTAGTATATCGATTGCTGGCATTGTGTAGCTCAGAAGCAATGAAATGATGTGTGTCAAGTTGTTGTTCACTTCCCGGTACGTCCCATGTGATTGTCAATGGACAGGCGTGTTCCAGAAGTTATGCGACACATCCTTGTAACTTGGTCTGTACCTGTGTTTGCCCCTCTCAGGTGATCTTGCTGTCAGTAACACGAGGAAGCCCCTTGAATAAAGGAACAGTCATTTAAATTGTGTGGCAATGCTGTCACTTTTTTGAAAGAAAATATGATTTTTTCCTTTTTTTATTAAGATGTCTCAAAGGCCAAAGTGCCTACTGAAAACTCCTCAACTAAAAAAACTTATGAAGCTTTTATTTTTTAAAAAATAAATAGTAGTAACAATGGCCAGCTCGCACAGAGCAGGCTTTCTAGTTTTTTCCTTGTAGATGTCACAGTTACCAGGTGCTTGGTGTCCCAGAAGGTTTGGAAGTTTTAAGAAATTATCTCTAGCTGCTATTCTCTCTGAAACCTCACTTGATACTGTTTCCTCCTGGACTGGAGAACTGTATGCAAGAAGAAATGTCTGAATGCTCATTTTTGCCAAGGGGTGTGTTTAGGTGATGTTAGTATATTGGAACAGTTCATTTGTAGCAGGTTCTGTGTCCATCATTCAGTTAAGGTTTCCAATAGCTAAGTTATTCCAAATTCCTCTTCATTTTGTATGGATTTTCATTAGAATGTTAAATTAAAGTGTGTTCTGCATAATGGTGTGTGGTTTGACGTGTAGAATCACATCTGGGACATCCAATTCACATCTATCTTGTTATAAAGGGAAGGTTGGCATC
>NW_025168132.1:0-1712 GCF_004010195.1 Chiloscyllium plagiosum | reverse complement strand
CAAATCCTGTCACTTTCAGCATTGGTTACATGTATATCCACACTGGGCAGTGATCTAACACAGTGTTACCGAACAATGCAACAGCCTGGGTTTGTATATGAATGAACCAGTGCGGACTGCACAGCTTCCCACACTGGACATTTAGCTCAGGATTATAGATCAAGCATTGGTGTGGACTGCACAGAGTTTCACTCTGGACATTGCAGGGTTACATACAGCTGTGCACGAGCCGAAACTGCACAGTGCTCCATCCTGAATATGTAATGGATGGGCTGGTTATATCAGTTGGATTGCGAATGTGAGAGTACTAAACATCTGACAATACCTTGATTTTGTGTTTTCAGTCTTGTGATTGGAACTTCAAATCCTGACGTATCCTGTTAGACCCATCTTTCTGGATGAGTCATGGGAGTGTTGTTGCAGCACCTGAGTCTGCAACATGACCAACAAATGGAGCAGAGGCTGCAGAAAGGGGAGTATCCATAAAATATAATGAGGGAATCACAATCAGATCAGACGTGGTCTTAGTGAATGGTGGGGCAGGATTGAAAGGACCACTAAGGCAACTTGTTCATATACTTCTGTTTGTTACAAGCAAACTCCCCTTCTCTCCCAGTGTCCCATACTGGTCGGGAGTGAGTCACCTTCTGCAGTCCTTGTGTAACAGGATGCTGGGGCCTCACTAACCTCCAGATTTCCCTGTGCCCCAGTTTCGAGCACTGAATGACTACCTCCTATTTCTGTGTCCCAGTATCAAGCAGTTGAATAACTGCCTCCTGTTCCTGTGTCCCAATCTTGAGCAGCTGAGTGACTGCCTCCTGATCCAATGTTTGCGAAAGTAGATGTCCTCCTCCTGCTACTGGCTAGCAGGCTCCAATGGCTCTGTGCTCACCTGATGTTCTTGTGGAATGGAATTGAGGGCCTGAATAGCCTCTTCACATTCCTTACAGCATCTCTTGACTAAAAGCCTTTCTCCTGTTTCTGTAAAACACCATCAAAATCTGAATGATGTATTTTTGTATTTTACTCTCAGCAATTGAGCAAACAAGCTGACTGACAGAATTCAGAAGCTGAATAGCCTCCTCCTGTTCCTGTGTTATACACTCAAGACGCAATGGAGTCTCAGAGATATACAGCACGGAAAAAGACCTTTCGGTCTGATCGTCCATACCGACCAAATACCCTAAATAAATCTCGTCTCCCTTGCCAGCACTTGGCCCATCTCCCTCTAAACATTACCCATGCATGTATCCGTCCAAATGCCTTTTAAATGGTGTAAGTATACCTGCCTCCACCACCTCTTTTAGCTGTGAAATCCATACACACAGCAGTCTCTGTGTGAAAACGTTGTCCCTCATGTCCCTATTTAAAACTTTCCCCCCTCTCCTTAAACTTTTGTCTTCTAATTTTGAACTTGCCTATCCTGGGGAAAAGACATTGACTGTTTACCTTATCTATGCCCCTCATGATTTTATAAACCTCTTTAAGGTCACCCCTCAGCCTCAACACTAGAAAATAGGCCCAGCCTATTCAAACTCTCCCTGTAACTCTAACCCTCCAACACCTGCAACATTATTTTAAATCTTTTCTGCACCCTTTCAAGTTTGACAACATCTTTCCGACAGCAAGGGGACCAGAATTAAAGGCAATATTACAAAAGTAGCCAAACCAATGTCCTATACAGATGCAGCATGTCATGCAAATGTTTAGAC
>NW_025168131.1:0-1711 GCF_004010195.1 Chiloscyllium plagiosum | reverse complement strand
GTCGAGCCTTCCGGCGTCCTCCGGGCTGAGCTGCAGCAGGTCGTCCCACAGAACTCTGCGAGCATCCTCGCTGGATGGATCCAGAGAGAACAGAGCCTTGTAATAGTTTCGGACATGGGCCCTGATACCCTCCGGATCCGATACAAGGGACCTGTCGTCGGCCAGCAGCACAAGGAGTTGCTGACGGGTGCCACGCCTTTTTTCCAGCGAGTAGAAGAAGGGGGAGCCGCGGTCCAGGTCCTGGAGGAGCTGGATCCGCGACCTCACGTAGGCGCCCCGAGCCCCGACAAGCTGCAGGTCCCAGAGCGCGGCCTTCTTCTCTTCGTACATCCCGCGCAGGGTCGGGTACGCATCGGGCTGACTGAGGCGTGACTCCAGGTCAAGCAACTCACTCTCCAACTCCCCGATCCTGGATTTCCGCCTCTTCGTCGACCCCCTCGCGTACTCCTGACAGAAGACGCGGACGTGAGCCTTGCCCACGTCCCACCATAGTCTCAGGGAGGGGAAGCTTCCTTCTCCAGCCGCCCCAGAAACGACGAAACGAGTCCCGGAACCGCTCGTCCTCCAGCAACAGGTTGTGAAAGTGCCAGTACGCGGAGCCAAGCCTGGTGCCGAACGGAAGGAGTTCCGCCCACACCAGGTGATGGTCCGTGCACGACACCTGCCGCATGGAGGCCTTCGGAAAACAGGAGGCGTACGCCCGCGAAACGTACAGGCGGTCGACTCTGGACGCTCCGACCCCAGGCCTCACGAAGGTGAAGGCGATGGAGTCGGGATGGAGATTCTGCCAGATGTCCACCAGGTCGAAGGACTTGACCAAGTCCCCCAACCTCTTCCCCGACGCCCAGCCAGTGCGGGCACCGCCATGGTCCCTGCCCTCGAGGACGCAGTTTAAAATCTCTCCCGAGGACGACGCACTGGTTCTCGTCGATGGAAGCGAGATGAGCAGACACTTCTTCGAAGGAGCTCGCTTGCCTCGGCCCGGCCAGGGGAGCGTAGACGTTCACCAAGTGAAGCACCGCGCCCCCCAGCCGAACCGTCAGTTGAAGCAAACGGCCTGGCATGGGCTGCTGTTGATGTTGAGGCTGGCTATAATTGTCTCCATGTCAGAAGCGTTGTGCAACCACCACCAGTATAGTTAAACACCTATATATACATTTACTGGGAGGACTGGGGAGGGGCACAGAAGTCCCTTGCCCTCACCAGGATGGCCCTCAGGAAGTTCCTGACTCGCTTTCACTCATTGACATCGAGCCCAGGCGCCTGGCGAGCAGCGTGGGCCGACCAGTAAACTCTCTCGAATGAGCTCCAGCGGTCGACCGCCAGTTGGGCTCTATCCCGGCGACTCCGAGTTTCCTCGACAAATTCCCGGAGTTCCTCGAGGGGGATGAGGGGGAGATAGGTGGGGGGCACCTGGGACTCGAAAATGTCGCTGCAGACAGAGTCCGCGTCATCCCCGGTGTCCCCCACTGATCCTGAACCCTCCTCCGGGAGGTCGCCCTCGGTCACCGACCCCTCCCCCACCGAGAGGATGGGGGCTGGTCCGCCAACTGGCCTCAAACCCCCGGCGACCCCACCGCCAGGGTCACCGGTGGTACCTTCCTCGGTACACCCCTTCCCGGTACACCCCGAGTTCGGGTCATCGGGCGGCAGAGGCTCAGGGCCCCGCTCCCCTCCTGACACCGGGACGCCCGGCTCCTCGGGGAAAAGG
>NW_025168130.1:0-1711 GCF_004010195.1 Chiloscyllium plagiosum | reverse complement strand
ATCGGGATAGGAATAATGTGATCAAGGATAGTCACCATGGTTTTGTGAAGGGCAGGCTCACAAACCTTCTTGAATTCTTTGAGAAGGAGACGAAGGAGGTAGACGAGGGTAAAGCGGTAGATGTGGTGTATGTCCTCGTTGTCTACAGGAATAGTGCCAGTAGACTGGAGGATAGCAAATGTGGTTCCCTTGTTCAGAAGGGGAGTAGGGATGACCCTAGTAACTATAGGCCAGTGAGTCTCACTTCTGTTGTGGGCAAAGTCTTAGAGAGAATTGTAAGGGATAGGATTTATGAACATCGGGATAGGAATAATGTGATGAAGGATATTCAGCATGGTTTTGTGAAGGGCCGGCTCACAAACCTTCTTGAATTCTTTGAGAAGGTTACTAAGGAGGTAGACGAGGGTAAAGCGGTAGATGTGGTGTATATGGATTTTAGTAAGGCGTTTGATAAGGTTCCCCATGGTAGGCTACTGCAAAAAATACGGAGGTATGGCATTGAGGGTGAGTTGGAGGTTTGGATTAGAAATTGGCTGGCTGGAAGCAGAGAGACGGTAATAGTTGATGGCAAAGTTTCATCTTGGAGTGCAGTTACTAGCGGTGTTCCGCAAGGATCTGTTTTGGGACCATTGCTGTTTGTCATTTTTATAAATGACATGAAGGAGGGGCTAGAAGGTTGGGTGAGCAAGTTTGCAGATGATACGAAAGTCGGTGGAGTTGTTGACAGTGAGGAAGGTAGTGTCAGGTTACAGAGAGATATAGATAAGTTGCAGAGCTGGGCAGAAAGGTGGCAAATGGAGTTCAATGTAGCTAAGTGTGAGGTGATTCACTTTGGTAAGAGTAACAAAAAGACGAGGTACTGGGATAATGGTCGGATACTTGGTAGTGTGGATGAGCAGAGGAATCTTGGTGTCCATGTACACAGATCTCTGAAAGTTGCCACCCAGGTAAATAGTGCGGTGAAGAAGGCATATGGCGTACTGGCTTTTATTGGTGGAGGAATTCAGTTCCGGAGTCCTGAGGTCATGTTGCAGTTGTATAAGACTCTGGTGCGGCCGCATCTGGAATATTGTGTGCAGTTTTTGTCGCCATACTATAGGAAGGATGTGGAGGCACTGGAACGGGTGCAGAGGCGGTTTACAGGATGTTGCCTGGTATAGTAGGAAGATCGTATGAGGAAAGGCTGAGGCACTTGGGGCTGTTTTCATTGGAGAAAAGAAGGTTTAGTGGTGACTTGATAGAGGTGTACAAGATGATTAGGGGTTTTCTTAGGGTTGACCATGAGAACCTATTTCCACGTATGGTGTCAGCTATTACAGGGGGCATAGCTTTAAATTAAGTGGTGTTAGGTATCGGGCAGATGTTAGCGGTAGATTCTTTACTCAGCCAGTCGTTAGTTCATGGAATGCCCTGCCAGTAGCAGTGGTGGACTCTCCCTCTTTTTGGGCATTTAAACGGGCATTGGATAGGCATATGGAGAACAGTGGGCTAGTGTAGGTTAGGTAGGCTTGGATCGGCGCAACATCGAAGGCCAAAGGGCCTGTACTACTATTTTTCTGTTGTGGTTCTGTTCTCCGAGCTGGAAGTTTTTGTTGCAAACGTTTCGTCCCCTGGCTAGGTGACATCATCAGTGCTTGGGAGCCTCCTGCGAAGCGCTTCTTTGATCTTTCCTCCGGAATTTATAGTGTTCTGTCCCTGCCGCTTCCGGTTG
>NW_025168129.1:0-1711 GCF_004010195.1 Chiloscyllium plagiosum | reverse complement strand
GGGTTTAAGGTTGATATGGAACAAATGCTGGCAATTGGGATTAGATTAATTTTTGATATCAGGTCAGCATGGGCAAGTTGGACTGAAGAGTCTGATTTTGTGTTGTAGATCTGTGACTTCATTCTCTCAATTATTCAAGAAGTTAAATACTTTGAGGAGGAAAAGGAAAATTTATGCAGACAGCACTTGGAATGATGATTGAGGTATATCAAACTCACATTATTTCATGACTTTTTCCTCAGAGTTCTTCAATGAATAAACTTGTTTTATTATCTGAATAACTATGTATCATGTGATTTGTTACGCAGAAAATATTTCATTAGGATCTAGGTGAACTAGTAAGAAGTGTTCATTTTTAAAATTTAGGCAGCTTGATTGTTAAGCAAGAAAACGTTAGCGTTTTACTCCCACTGAATCATTGCTCTGTAAAGGATAACAAGCTTTTTAACTTTTCTGGGCACTGAATATATGGAAATCAATTCTGAAGGTAAAAAAAACCTCGTCAGTAATGGAGTAATTGCTTCTGGTCACTCTGCAGGCTATAGAGACTCGGAAAGAAATGAGTTGGCCAAAGTTAGCAACATCATTTGGATGGACAATGCTCATTGGGGAAACTTGCAAGATCTGTAGAAGAAACTCCTATTTCAGAGTGTATGCAATAAACCTGAATATTGTTATTTTTTTCACAGAGCGTGGGACCTGACTGGAGCAGCAATGAACCCTTTATTGTTTCTCAAATTTCCGAGCTTGCCAAATTATTGTTGGTAAATGCAGGTGACTTTATCAAAGCACATTTCACATGCCCCAGCTAGGAATTTGGTCTCAATTCTGTCAGTCCATCCATTCCTTTGGATAAGAGGTATTTTAAATGTGAGCACTCCATTTAACTAATTGAATTGAATACTTCAGTGGTTAAGTCCTTTTGGATTCTTAATTTATAATTACTCAATGTGATTTTTTGTTCCCCCTGAATTTGCCAAGCACTGGGCAGTTCTGGAATATTCCAAATATTTACAATAGATGGAGTTACACTATTGAAGGCAAGCTGGCAGATTTGAATACCATTCGGGTCGTCAACAACAATACATAAGTAACTTTATGAATTGCTAACTGTACAATGTAAGGCAAGTGCTACTGAAGCCAGAGATAGTCTCCCAAGGATTCCAAAATCTAAACAGTGCATTCCAGATATGCTCACTGTCACCATCTGGGAGCAGTCTCCCAAAGTGCTCCCAGCATTTAGAAACCGCACACACTGCCCTCCAAAGTTAAATCTGCTGCCACAGGCTTCACTCTTATTGTATACAATGACATTTATTGTCCAGTTCTTTAACGTGACAAATGATTTTACAAACAATTTAGAGAATACTTTAAATCCTGAAAAAATGTGATGTCAGCCCTTTGTAGAGGTGAATGGAAAGTGTGATGTTTGCTTGACTTTGGCTCTATGTGTCAGACTGAACTGAACCTTTAGCAAGATGTGGGATGTTTCCCACACACTTTGTTTCAAAAAAGCAAAGATTATGCCCTGAGATTTAAATGTTCAATCAGATTTAATAAAAATCCTTCCAAAAATTGAGTTTGACTGCAGCTCCTGTAAAGAGACATGCTCTTGACCTTCAATTTTGTGACATGTGATCATTCTTTGATAAAGGTGGCTGTGTGTAACACTGCAGGCTGTCGTGCTGAAGTGCCTCATTGGGTGGATGAG
>NW_025168128.1:0-1711 GCF_004010195.1 Chiloscyllium plagiosum | reverse complement strand
CACATCATGGTCACCATCACACAATAACATCCCGGCACACATCACGGTCACCATTACAGAACAACATCCCTGCACACATCATGATCACCAACTCGCAACAACATCCATGTGCACATCATGTTCACCATCTCACAACAACATCCCTGTACATATGATGGACACCATCTCGCAACAACATCCCAGTATACATCATGTTCACTATCTCACAACAATGTCCATGCAGACATCATGGTCACCATCTCATAAACATATTTCGGTACACATTATGCTCACCATCGCGCAACAACACCCTGCACACATCATGGTCACCATCTCGCAAACACATCACTATACACATCATGGTCACCATCGCGCAACAACATCCCTGATAACATCATGGTCACCATCTCTCAAACACATCCCTGTACACATCATGGTCACCATCGCGCAACAACATCCCTGTACACATCATGGTCACCATCTCATAAACACATCCCTGTACACATTATGCTCACCATCACGCAACAACACCCTGCACACATCATGGTCACCATCGCGCAATAACAACCCTGTACACATCATGCTCACCATTACAGAACAACATCCCTGCACACATCATAGTCACCATTTTATATCAACATCCCTGCACACATCATGGTCACCATCTCGCAACAACACTCCAGCACACATTATGGTCAACATCTCGCAACAACATCCCTGCTAACATCATGGTCACCATCTCTCAAACACATCCCTGTACACATCATGGTCACCATTACACAACAACATCCTTCAACACAACATGGTCACGATCTCAAATCAACATCCCTGCGCACATCATGGTCACCATTACACAACAACATCCCTGCACACATCATGGTCACCATCTCACATCAACATTCCTGCACACATCATGGTCACCATCTCGCAACAACATCCCTGCGCACATCATGTTCACTATCTCACAACAACATCCCTCTACACATCATGGACACCATCTCGCAACAACATCCCTGCGCACATCATGGTCACCGTTACATAACAACATCCCTTCAGACATCATGGTCACCATTTCACATCAATATCCCTGCACACATCATGGTCATCATCTCGCAAAACGTCCCGGTACACATCATGGTCATCATCTCGCAAAAAAGTTCCTGCACACATCATGATCACCATCTCGAAACAACATCTCTGCAAACATCATGGTCACCATCTCACAATAACATCACTGTACACATCATGGTCACCATTACACAACAACAACCCTGCACACATCATGGTCACGATCTCACATCAACATCCCTGCACACATCATGGTCACCATCTCACAACAAAATCCCTGTATACGTTTTCGTCACCATCTCGCAAACACATCCCTGCACGCATCATGGTCACCATCTCGCAACAACATCCCTGTGTACATCACGGTCACCATCTCGAAACAACATCCCTGCACACATCATGGTCAGCATTACATAACAACATCCCTTCACACATCATGGTCACGATCTCACATCAACATCCCTGTATACATCATGGTCACCATCTCGCAACAACATCCCTGCACACATCATGGTCACCATCTCACAACATCATCCGTGCACACATCATGGTCATCATCTTGCAAACACGTCCCGGTACACATCATCGTCATCATCTCGCAAACATGTTCCTGCACACATCATGTTCACCTTCTCGCAACAACATCCCTGCACCCATCATGTTC
>NW_025168127.1:0-1711 GCF_004010195.1 Chiloscyllium plagiosum | reverse complement strand
GTGTTCCAGAGCCTAACCCCTGGATTAAGCCGGCCAATCCCACACTCGCAGACACTGTGTTCCAGACCTTAACCCCTGGATTAATCAGGCCAATCCCACACTCGCAGACACTGTGTTCCAGACCCTAACCCCTGGATTAATCCTGCCTTCCCACACTCTCAGGCACTGTGTTCCAGACACTAAACCCAGCATTAAACCAACCACCACCATACTCTCTGGCACTGTGTTCCAGACATAATCCCGGTATGAATCTGCCCTATCCCACACTCTCAGGCACTGTTTTCCTGACCCTAACCCCTGAATTAATTCGGCCTCCCGCACACTCTCAGGCACTGTGTTCCAGACCCTCTTACCTGAATTAATTCGGCCTCCCGCACACTCTCAGACACTGTGTTCCAGACCCTAACCCCTACATAAATCCAGCCTATCCCACTCTCTCAGGCACTGTATTCCAGACCCTAACCCCTGAATTAAAACAGCCTAACCCATACTCTCAGGCACTGTGTTCCAGAATCTAACCCCTGGATTAATCCAGCCTATCCCACACTCCTAGGCACTGTGTTCCAGACTCTAACCGCTGGATTAATCCGACCTATCCCAAATTCTCAGGAATTGTGTTACAGATCCTAAACCCCGGATTATTCCCACCTCTCCCACACTCTCAGGTACTGTTTTCCAGACCCTAAACTCTAGATTAATCCGGCCTAGCCCACACTTTCAGGCACAATTTTCCTGACCCTAACCCCCGGATTATTCCCACCTCTCCCACACTCTCAGGCACTGTGTTCCAGAGCCTAACCCCTGGATGAATCCGGCCTAACCCACATTCTCAGCCACTGTGGTCCAGACCCTAACCCCTGGATTAATCCAGCCTATCCCACTCTCTCAGATAATGTATTCCAGACCCCCAACCCTGGATTGATCTGGCCTATCCCACTCCCTCAGGCATGTATTCCAGACCCTAACTCCTGGATTAAAACGGCCTATCCCACACTCTCAGGCACTGTTCCTGACCATAACCACTGGATTGTCCTGGCCTCCCGCACACTCTCAGGCACTGTTTTCCAGACCCTAACCCCTGGATTAATCTGGCCTAACCCACATTCTCAGACCCTATGTTCCAGAGCCTAACCCCTGGATTGATCCGGCCTATCCCATACTCTTAGACACTCTATTCCAGACCCTAACACCAGGATTGACCTGGCCTACCCCACACTCTCAGGCACTGTGTTCCAGAACCTAACCCCTGGACTAATCCAGCCTATCCCACTCTCTCAGACAATGTATTCCAGACCCTCAACCCTGGATTGACCTGGCCTATCCCACTCTCTCAGGCTCGTATTCCAGACCCTAACTCCTGGATTAAAACGGCCTATCCCACACTCTCAGGCACTGTTCCTGACCATAACCACTGGATTGACTCGGCCTCCCCACACTCTCAGACACTGTGTTCCAGACCCTAACACCTGGATTGACCTGTCCTACTCCACACTCTCAGACACTGTGTTCCAGACCCTAACCTATGGTTTAATCAGGCCTATCCCACACTCTCAGGCACTCTGTTCGAGACCCTAACCGCTGGATTAATCCAGCCTATCCCACTCTCTCAGACAATGTATTCCAGACCCTCAACCCTGGATTGACCTGGCCTCTCCCACTCCGTCAGGCACTGTGTTCCAGACTGTGGTGAAACGGTTAAAAATTATGTCCC
>NW_025168126.1:0-1711 GCF_004010195.1 Chiloscyllium plagiosum | reverse complement strand
GTCTGGTCCTCTTTCACAATGAAGGACAAGATCCTCTCCAGCCTCAACGCGAGTATTTTCGACAAAATTTTAATTTCCACGTTTAATAACAGTATAGGCCTATACAAATAGGCAATCCTCTTCGGTTTCCCTCTCTTAAGAATAAGAGAAATGTTTGCTTCTCTCTGAGAGGATGTGAGGCTGTCCTGTCTACAAGAATAATTGAATACATACAACATTGGCCTAACCATCATGTCTATGAATACCTTATAAATCTCACTCCACAAGCCATCTGGGCCGGTCGGGTTGCCACTCTGGAGCTGCCGTACCACATCCTGTATTTCTTGCATGACAGAGGGGCATTCAAAAGAGACTCCTGCTCGGAGGTTATTCCTGGGAGGTCCAGGGTCTTAAAAAGGACTCCGTTCTCACCAATCTGTCCACACAATCCTCTGATTGGAGCAACCAGAGTAGAACTTTCTGAATGCTGCATTAACCCTTTTGGAAGCGCAGGTGATAGTACCAGCACCCTCTCTAATGGATGTAATAGATTGGGGGCGCTATTCCTTCTGGCCAAGTGCGCCAAATACCTTCTCAGTTTAGCACCATATTCGAATAACCTCTGTTTCGCAAAGAAAATTTCCCTCTTTGCTGTCTGGATAAGCGCAGTGTTCAGAGCAGCCCAGAGGGCTGTAATCTGCTGCAACTTAGTAACAAACAGCCTGTCAAAGTATGCTGTCTCAGCTGCCTTCAGCCAAGCCTTGAGCATACGCTACTGCTTTGCTTTCTGCCGCTTCTGAGTCACCGACTAAGTAATAATCAAACCCCTGGCATAGGCCTTGGCAGTCTTCCAGAACACAGATAGATTACTAGCCGTACCCAAGTTAATGTCCCAATAAAGACTTAAATTCCCACGAAAAGTACTCAATGAATTAGCTATCTTTCAGGAGGCAAGGATCCATGCGCCAGTGCTGTAAGCCTGTCCCATCGCCATCGGCCTTAACATCCACGTACACTGCTGTATGATCTGAATTTTGCAGGGCAGCATCGAATTTAAAAGGTCCAATGAGGCAAAAACATATGTCAATACTGGTATAGCACTTACGTGGATTAGAAAAAAGGTGAAGTCCCTACCCTCATGGTAAAGACATCTCAAACGTCCACCAACGTAGCTCCCTGATCAGGTCCACCAGCTGCCTTGATGGCGGGTAATACCCGTGAGACCCCTTGACATCCTATCCACTTCGGCGTCCATAAGTCGGTTTAAGTCTCCCCTTTAATTGTACGATGTTCCCCAAGGGTCATCAACCTGGAGAGCGCATCCATTAGAAATTTGAGGGGGTGTGCTGGGCAATATTATACAAGGTCCCATTTTCCTCTCCATGTTTTAAAGCTTTAAGGATCAGAAACCACTCACGTTCGTCCTCAATTTGGTCAAACAACTGAAGTGGAAGGTTTGTATGAATGAGTAAAGCTTCTCCTCTACTTTTCAAATTAAAGAATGAAATAAACACCGGGCCGAACCTTCCCTGCTGTAATTTTAAGTGCTCCTTATCGGTTAGATGTGTTTCTTATAGAAAGGCGACATCGACCCCTTCCTTTCTGAGGCTTGAAAGTATCTTTTTCTCTTAATCGGTGAGCGACTCTCCTTAATGTTCCAAGTGCACCATTGAAACGAACGGTTAGCCATAGCCATCAAAAGCAGCCCATGACCCACTGGGAGAAGAACCCC
>NW_025168125.1:0-1711 GCF_004010195.1 Chiloscyllium plagiosum | reverse complement strand
CTGTCGATGTTTCTGTCTGTGTGTGTGCCCACCATACCGTGTCTCTGTCTGTATGTCTGTGTACTTCTGTCAGTGTTTCTGTCTGTGTGTGTGCCCACCTTTCCGTGTCTCTGTCTGTCTGTCTGTGTACTTCTGTCGAGGTTTCTGTCTGTGTGTGTGCCCACCTTACCGTGTCTCTGTCTGTCTGTCTGAGTACATCTGTCGATGTGTCTGTCTGTGTGTGTGCTCGCCATGCCGTGTCTCTGTCTGCCTGTCTGTGTACGTCTGTCAGTGTTGGTGTCTGTCTGTGCGCGCCTTTCCGTCTCTCTGTCTGTCTGTCTGTGTACGCCTGTCAGTGTTTCTGTCTGTGTGTGTGCCCACCTTTCCGTCTCACTGTCTGTCTGACTGTGTACTTCTGTCGATGTTTCTGTCTGTGTGTGTGCCCACCTTTCCATGTCTCTGTCTGCCTGTGTACTTCTGTCGATGTTTCTGTCTGTGTGTGTGCCCACTTTTCCGTGTCTCTGTCTGCCTGTGTACTTCTGTCGATGTTTCTGTCTGTGTGTGTGCACACCTTTCCGTGTCTCTGTCTGCCTGTGTACTTCTGTTGATGTTTCTGTCTGTGTGTGTGCCCACCTTTCCGTGTCTCTGTCTGTCTGCCTGTGTATCTGTCTGTGTGTGTGCCCACCTTTCCATGTCTCTGTCTGTCTGTGTACTTCTGTCGATGTTTCTGTCTGTGTGTGTGCCCACCTTACCGTGTCTCTGTCTATATGTCTGTGTACTTCTGTCAGTGTTTCTGTCTGTGTGTGTGCCCACCTTTCCGTGTCTCTGTCTGTCTGTGTACGTCTGTCAGTGTTTCTGTCTATACATGTGCCCACCTTTCCGTGTCTCTGTCTGTCTGTCTGTGTATTTCTGTCAGTGTTTCTGTCTGTGTGTGTGCCCACCTTTCCGTGTCCCTCTCTGTCTGTCTGTGTACTTCTGTCTGTGTGTGTGCCCACCTTTCCGTGTCTCTGTCTGTCTGTGTACTTCTGTCGATGTTTCTGTCTGTGTGTGTGCCCACCTTTCCGTGTCTCTGTCTGTCTGTGTACTTCTGTCAATATTTCTGTCTGTGTGTGTGCCCACCCTTCCGTGTCTCTGTCTGTCTGTGTACTTCTGTCAGTGTTTCTGTCTGTGTGTGTGCCCACCTTTCCGTGTCCCTCTCTGTCTGTCTGTGTACTTCTGTCTGTGTGTGTGCCCACCTTTCCGTGTCTCTGTCTGTCTGTGTACGTCTGTCTGTGTTTCTGTCTGTGTGTGTGCCCACCTTTCCATGTCTCTGTCTGTCTGTGTACTTCTGTCAGTGTTTCTGTCTATACGTGTGCCCACCTTACCATGTCTCTGTCTGTCTGTCTGTGTACATCTGTCGATGTGTCTGTCTGTGTGTGTGCCCGCCTTTCCATGTCTCTGTCTGTCTGTTTGTGTACGTCTGTCAGTGTTTGTGTCTGTGTGTGTGCCCGCCTTTCCGTCTCTCTGTCTGTCTGTCTGTGTACGTCTGTCAGTGTGCCTGTCTGTGTGTGTGCCCACCTTTCCGTCTCACTGTCTGTCTCACTCTGTACTTCTGTCGATGTTTCTGTCTGTGTGTGTGCCCATCTTTCCGTGTCTGTGTCTGTCTGTCTGTGTACTTCTGTCTGTTTTTCTCTCTGTGTGTGTGCCCACCTTTCCGTGTATCTGTCTGTATGTCTGTGTACATCTGTCTGTG
>NW_025168124.1:0-1711 GCF_004010195.1 Chiloscyllium plagiosum | reverse complement strand
TTAAAAACAGTGCCAAGAGAAAATTCAGAGAGAATAGCAACCAGGAGATATCCATTGAAGCTTCCAACTCTGTGGAGACCCCAATAGTTTCTAATGTTACTGAGAAACCAAAACCAAGAGATCCTAACCTGTGAGAGCTGGGCACACCCATTCAGGCTGCATTAAAATTAACCTAAGGCCTCGCTCGCTGTTACTCAAGTTGTCTTAACTCGACAGCTTGGTAACAATCGTTCAATCTCTCTCAGAAAAAGAAACCCGGACAAAATAACCTCTTAAAGCATTGTCACACTTGTCAGTACATCGAGCTGTCAAACAGGAACCAGGGGTAACCCAGTCAGTCCCTTGAGTCACTTATACAGGAACAGTAGGAGGCCATTCCCACCTCAAAGCACTTACACGAGGGAAAAATGACATAATATATGCTGATTCAGAATGAGGTAATTGATGCTGATTCCTGATGAATGTCTTATGCCCAATACGTCGATTCTCCTGCTTCTCGGATGCTGCCTGACCTGCTGTGCTTTTTCCAGCAATCGACTCTCGACTCTGATCTCCAGAATCGGCAGTCTTAAGTGTCTCCAGATTGATGCTCCAACATGATGAACAAGTGGAGCAGAAGCTGCACAGACAGACTGCTCCACGTTGTTCCTCGTGGCTCCGTTGCTCATGATACACATGTGGGACTTTAACGTGGTTTTCTAGTGGTGAGCAGGGAAGCCATATGCCTTGTGTGAAGTCTCAAGAGGGATTCTTTCATCTCTGAGAAGACAGCCTGGTGTTTTCTATGGAGGGTGGAAGCTGATTGGAATGGATACCTGTTTCATATGGAAGGTATTGTGGCTGCTGTTGGGGATTGTGAATAACCTGCCGTTCAGTGCAGGGTTCACACGCCGACTGCACAATAACCTGGGGAGAATTACTTTAGGCATATAAACTATTTGGAAGGCCATGTTAGACTGATGAATGGATGCTCTAATTTCAAATAATGCTGATCTTGTTCATGTTGATCTTGTCTAGTGCATGTCCTGTGCAGGGTAACTTGTATGCCTTACTCTGTCCAAGTCTATTTCCACCCTATGATCTGTCTGGCTATGCTTACTATGATCTGCCTCCACTGCTCATAACCAAAGATTTTCGCCGTACTGAGATACACGTGACAATAAATCAAACCAATCAATCCTGGGTAAAGTATGGAATTGCTTTCCCTGTCAACGTCTCTTTTGGAAATAAGTGATCACTGCCACTCCTCGTGTTTCAGCAGCACCATTTATTCGTCTCTCACAGTTCTACAGATTAAACACTCAGCTTCTTCACTCTATC
Source organism: Chiloscyllium plagiosum (assembly GCF_004010195.1). Classification (NCBI taxonomy): domain Eukaryota; kingdom Metazoa; phylum Chordata; class Chondrichthyes; order Orectolobiformes; family Hemiscylliidae; genus Chiloscyllium; species Chiloscyllium plagiosum. The sequence continues at coordinate 391 of NW_025168124.1, read as the reverse complement.
CTCGTGTTACCATCACCCGTGTCTGTGGTAAGGAGATCATTCCTTACAAAAGAGATCAAATCTGTAGAGAGTGTCCCTAATGCTCTCTCAGCAAGGCTTTACAACAGCAGGAAGATGGCTTTACTTATGTACTCGAATCATCTTACAATGAAGGACAGCATACCAGTGACTGCACCAATTACTTACACAGGGTTTGATTCGGAGCAGTCAGCATACACTTGTGAGTGGGAGATCATGCTTCCCAAATTTCTTAGAGTCCTTTGGGGAAGTGTCCAAGAATGTTGATGAGGGCAGAGCGGTAAACGTAGTCTCTATGGATTTCAGTAAGGCCTTTGATAAGGTTACACATGGCAGGCTTCTCTGGAAGGTTCCATCACGTAGAATACTGGGG
>NW_025168123.1:0-1711 GCF_004010195.1 Chiloscyllium plagiosum | reverse complement strand
CATTAATCTGGGTATAGAAATCATCTGTTTATATTGGCCTAAGGCTAACCATTTCATCTTTGTGTCATCCCCAACGTTAGTTATCATCCCACTGCCATCCATCTGCCACATTCTCACCATCATCATTTATGAATATCACAAACAAACCTTGATTTCCTTCCTGTTCTCCAGATGTTATTCACAGAAGAGGAATTAAGAATTCCAGTCTCTTGCTTTTCTATCTTTGGGGAATTTCTGCATTGTGTCTAGTAGATAGTCAACACTTCAACTACTGAGCGGTGATGGTGGAGGGAGTGAATGCTTGTGGATGTGATGCCAACCAAATGGACTGTTTTGTCCAGGATGGTGTCAAACTTCTTGGTGTTGTTGGGTCTGCACTCATTCAGGCAAGTGGGAGAATTCCATCTCATTCCTGACTTGTATCTAGGAGATGAAGAAGGGCTTATGCCCGAAACGTCGATTCTCCTGTTCCCTGGATGCTGCCTGACCTGCTGCGCTGTTCCAGCAACACATTTTCAGCTCTGATCTCCAGCATCTGCAGACCTCACTTTCTCCTCTAGTCGATGATCGAAAGATTTTGGTAAGTCAGGAGGGGAGTTACTCGCACAGTGTTCCTAGACTCTGATCTGCTCTTATATTTATGTGGCGAGTGCAGTTGAGTTTCAGGTCAATGATAACCCCCAGGATATTGATAGTGGGGAATTTAGTGATGCTAATGCTGCTGAAGACCAAGTTGTTATATTGTTTCTTATTGGTGATGGTCATTGTCTGGCATCTGTGTGGTGTGAATGTTACTTGCCACTTATCAGCCCAAGCCTGGTTAGGGTCCAGATCTTGTTGCATTTGGGCATGGACTACTTCCATATCTGAGCATTTGCGAATGGTGCTGAACATTGTGCAGTCATTGTCAAATATCTCCATGTCTGACCTTATGATGGAGGGAAGGTCATTGATGAAGCAGCTGAAGATTCTTGGATCTAGGTTTTAACTGAAGTGTCACTGAAGATGTTACCTAGTATGGTGAGGGAACGTCTGATAATGAAACTTCCAGCTCAGCGAGCAAAACTATATCCAATTATCCTGAGGGACTGCTGCAGAAATGTTCTGGAGCAGAGATGTTTGACCTCAAATCTTCCTATCTGTCAGTTATGACACCAATAATGGAGTATTTGCCCGAAATGCCCTTTTTGCTCGAGTTCCATGATGCCACATTTGAAAGAATGTAGCATGATGTCAAGGGCTGGAATTCAGCTCCTTTTTCTATGTTTGAACCAAGGTTGTAATGATATGGATAGACATGGACAGACAGAAGTAAGAAGTTTTATTTAGAAATTTCACTCGACTGCAAACCTTTTGTCTGGATGTCATACACTGTGAGCAGTATGCTGATACTGGCTGTCATCCCAGATCACTTATTCCCAATAATGTCACAGCGCTAGGTTACTGACAGCTAACAAAATCCATTCGGCCAATAGATTAGTACCATAGTGAAGGTGGATTTAAAAAAAAAAACAGGTTACGCCAAAAACAGCAGGAAATGATAACAACCCCCACTGTGTGAGAAACTGGTCCAGAGAATCTCAGTCAGTTGGATCGCTGACTGTCGTGGAAATTAATCTGACTGGACTCAGATGTGAGCAAGAGCAAAGGAAAAGCTTTATTTTTAACCACTGCAACATTCAGAAAACCTTGAGAATTAGTACAGCATTCA
>NW_025168122.1:0-1711 GCF_004010195.1 Chiloscyllium plagiosum | reverse complement strand
AGATCACAAACAGTAAAAGGATGGATTTTTTTCTGTTTCTCATTTCAGTGTCAGACTGAGCGTCCCCATTGGTGTGGGTGCGGAGTCTCCTGCGGGCTCTGCTGGTCACTAAAATGTGTCTGACGGTGAGAACATTGAGCAGCAGAATCAGGAGAAATGGGACACATGGGGTTAGAATGTGGTGGAGGAACTCGATTGTGACCCAGACACTGGATAATAGACCAGCGTCTGTTACATCACAAAACCAGGGGGCGTTCACCAGCCAATACCGAGCCGTGAGCATAAAATACCAGGAAATGTTCTTTAAACAGCTCAGCACAGTCACTGCTCCCAGAACCACAGTCGCCGTTTTCTCACTGCAATATTTACTTTTCAGCTTCTGGCAACAAATGGCCACAATCCGGTCAAAGGTGAAAGTGACGGTGAACCAGACAGAGCAGTCAGTGGCTGCATCAAGCAGGACGGCGTGGATATTACACACGGGGACGGAGTAGCACAGGAAATAAAACTATTCCCGTTAAACAATGGGAATGTGTCTCAGGATCAGGTCGAGAATAATGACCAGGAGATCCGCCGCTGCCATGGCCCCCAGGTAACGTCTGACACATGGAGACAATCCACAATCTTTATAAAGCAGGACGGAGAAGGTCACTACGTTAACTGTGTGTAAGGAAAACAAACCCATTATCCATCAGCCTGGAGGCCAAGGGACCCGTTTGATCAGGGACCCAGTGAGATTTTCAAATATGTCCCTGTATTCAGGGATTTATTAAAATAATTAGAGCTGGAATAACAAATGCGAAGTCTGAATGATTGACAAATATGTGACATAAACCACAAGAAATTCTCCCTCCCCAAACACACAGAGACACATCCATAAGGACAGATGGTTTCTAGAACATTCCCACACACTCGATCACTTGAGAGCAGACACAGGTCACTCCTTCCAAGTTCCTCATACGGAGGGTGGAAACGTTGCTGTCCTGAAGGATTCTCTCCCAGTTTCCTGAAGACAAACTGAGTTTGGGAATTTCTGTGTTTTGGTCTAAATTGTGGTCGATCCTGTGTCGTGGAGAAATGTAAACGCAGGGAAAACGTATTCACCCCTTTAACTGCCTGAGGGCCCTTCGGAACAGTATCTCCTTCTCCCTGGAACGGGATCTCTTCCCTCGGGATCTTATCGTTTGTTCAACGACAGAACGTTCCGGGGAAAGTCAGTTATAGAATGTTGGGGATGGAACGCTCCGGGGAATGTCAGTTATAGAATGTTGGGGACAGAACGTTCCGGGGAGTGTCAGTAATAGAATGTTGGGGACAGAACGTTCCGGGGAATGACAGTTATAGAATGTTGGGGACAGAACGTTCCGAGGAATGTCAGTTATAGAATTTTGGGACAGCACGTTCCGGGGAACTCTTTGACCTGTCCATCACCTTTCCCCCCTACCCACCGAACTAACATGATGTACTGTCCCTGGACACGCTGTAACATTAATGGGGTGAGAGACGGAGGGTCCAATCACAGGAATGGGAACTAAAGGCATTGCGTGATCAGCTGAAATGGTTCGATATACTACATTCTCGATCCACCTCCCAGAACCAGCCTGAACACCAGAAACCCAGAGGGAGATATCTGTTCACTGTGGAACACTCTGTAGACCAGGCCAGTGTTCTGCTCAGCACAACCCAGCAATCTGTCCAGATTCATCCATTG
>NW_025168121.1:0-1711 GCF_004010195.1 Chiloscyllium plagiosum | reverse complement strand
ACATTAATCACAGTCACTGAACAAATAGCTCCAATTAACCCCTTTCAATTTAATATTGATTTTATTAAAATTCAAAAGAACGTTTAAAATTTATACATTTGGCATGGGATATGTGGGAGTGACTGAGGGACGGAATATTGGAGATGGTAGATTGAATGCATGCAATCATTCAATCTGCCTTGGATATGGAAGTAATGACGAAGGATTGTCAGAACATAAACAAGTTTTTCCGTTTATAAATTGAAACATACAGTCTGTAACTACAGATCAGTGATTATAATGTCAGCAAAATATGGAGAGCACTTTTCTCGTCCAGAACCTGACAGGAAAATGTGCCTACGACAACATGAGTGATAACGGACAAATGACATGTATATGTTAACAGAGAAAATGACGTGACACCCAATTCAGATCGTTATTCGAGAATCAGAGAGGGCAGGTGAGGGTCATGCTGTTAATGCTATCGACGTCAATCAACTGTGATTAAGTACCATTGGATTTCAATTGCAGTGTGATTATGCTGTTGGGAACATGGCTGCTGAGACTGGAGTGAGGGAACACGATATTTCCCAGTCATCAATGGTGAAACGTTACTCTTTGTAAATCATTTGAAGATCAAATTCAAGGATACAACTCCAATGAGGAATGAGGAGAGCCAGTATTAACCAGACGAACAGAAGACATTGGAGCAGAAATTTGGCCATTCAGCCCATTGAGCCTGCACTGCCATTCAATGATGGCTGTTAAGCCATTCAACCCAATTCTCCCGATTTCTACCTGTAGCCCTTGATCCCATTTACAGTCAAGAACCTATCTGTCTCACTCTTAAATCTACTCAATGATTTGGAATCGACAGCCCTCTGTGGCAGTGAATTCCATAGATTCACCACTCTCTGGTTGAAGTGGTTTCTCTTTATCTCTGTTTGAAAAGGTTTTCTCTTTCCTCTGTCCCTTCGGGTACTAGTCTCTCCTACCATTGGATATATCTTCCCAAAGTCCACTCTGTCCCAGGACATTTAGTATTCTGCAAGTTTCGATTAGACCTCCTAACATCTTTCTGAACTCTATCAAATACAGACGCAGAGCCCTCAAATATTCGTCATATGCTAAGCTTTTCATTCCTGGCACCATTCTCGTGAATCTTGCCTGAAAACGCTCCAAGACCAGTACATCCTTGCTGAGATATGGGACCCAAAACTGCACACAATGATCCAAATGTAGCATGACCAAAGCCTTATAGAGCCTTAGAAGTACATCCCTGCTTTTATATTGAAGCATTCTTGAAATAAATGCCACCATTGTATTTGCCTTCCTAACTACTGACAATCTGCAACTTTACCTTTCATGACTCCTGGACTAGAACCCCCTAGTCTTTTTGCACTTCAGATTCTATTTATAAAACAGTCTATGCCTCTATTCATCCTGGCAAAATGCTTTTCCACACTTTTCCACATTGTACTACTTCTTTGCTCACTCTCGAAACCTGTAAAAATCCTTCAGCAGGTGAAAGTGAGGACCATAGATGCTGGAGATCAGAGTCAAAAAGTGTGGTCATAGAAATGTACAACCTGTCAGGCAGCATCCGAAGAGCAGGAGATTCGACGTTTCAGGCAGAAAGCATTCATCAGGAATGTGGGGTGGACGGAAGGGGCCAGGGAGATAAATGAGAGCGGCTGGTGCTGGGAGGAAGGTAGCTTGGAAGGTGACAGCT
>NW_025168120.1:0-1711 GCF_004010195.1 Chiloscyllium plagiosum | reverse complement strand
ATTACTGTGGCCAGAACTCTAGCGAGGCAAAGGCGAAATCTGTCCCTGAAACCCCAATATCCACACGGCTGTTCGCTCTATGTCTCCAGTTGGAAACCTGTGTGAAGGAACATGCAGTCTGACAGAGCACCTGGGAGAACCCTCCACTGTCTGACCTAAAGCTACAACAGGAGCTGTGTATTCCAGCTGTGAGAGCGGTGGGTTAAAGGGGAGAACCTTGGTATTCCGTGGAGTAGATTCACAGGTCCTCATCATGTTATTGTTTAAGACCCTCTGTCAGAAACAGCACAGACAGAGAGGAACAGGAGGGGGCCATTTCACCCGCACGCGCTATCCCACCATTTGATATCATTATGGCTGACCAAACACGTCAATGTCTTTTCCCAGCCCATCCACATCAACTTGTTGCCCAAAGGCGAAAAGACACTGAATAAAACGAAAAACTCTGTGCAACCGTGGGAGGGAAATGTATTTAGAGACAGTGGGCTTTAGCAGTTGGTTTTGTGAATGAGCAGCGTATTCTGGACTGATCATGTTTCAAATGATGCGATTCCCTCAAAACTCACCATCAAGAAGGTGAGGAATCTTCTCTGGTCAGTAGCGGGGACGAGAACTCCAGACGATGGGAACTGATGATGAATCAGCAGAACAATCATTGATTCAGCTGAAATCTGAACTAAACTCCGATTCTGCTGGGACTCAAACCCACAAACTTTGAATCACAATCTTAACAATGCAGTAGAAGTCCAACACGACTTTCATTGTGCCACAGGGGTGAGCTAGCCTACATTTTACTGCACCCAACATTACGGTGTTCAAGTCTTTCATCAAACATCTATTTATCCTCGCCCCACTTTCCAGTACCTGGTCCTTATCTGTTCATGCTCGAGCTCCTCAAGTGTTCAGCTAAATACTCCTCAAGTGTTCTGAGGACTCTTAGATTTACCATACGTTCACACAGTGAGTTCCAGACAAACAACACTCTCAGGATGCAAACGTTCTTCCTAAATTTTCTCTGAACATCCTCTCTCTAACGTTTCATCTATATCCCTGGTTATTAACCCCTCCTGTTAGAATTTTATTCCTGTCACACGTATCTATTCCCTTTCTGTGCACGTTAAGCAATTCCTCTCTCAGATTTCTCCGGTCTCAGATTAAGAGCCCCAATCGAACTCATCTATCTTTGCAGTGACGAGAGTGTAGGGCTTTAAAAAAGCACAGCCGGTCAGGCAGCATCCGAGGAGCAGGAGAATCGAAATTTCGGGCATAAACCATTCGTCAGGAATGAGACTTTTGTGTGGGGTTTGAGGGAGAGGAATGGGATTGGTGGTCAGGTAGCTGGGAAAGCGATAGGTGGAAGGTAAGGGAGAAAGTGGTAGTTCAGAGGGGGATTGATGGCCGGGTCCAGAGAGCAGTGCCGAGTTGGAGGCTTTGGACTGGGATAGTGTGGGGGGACGTGAAATGAGGAAGCTATTGAAATACACATTTATCCCGTGTGATTGTAGGGTCCTTAGGTGGAATATGAGACGTTCTTCCTGCAGGCATCGGCTGGTAATGGAATGGCAGTGGCTTGTGCCCGAGGCATCGATTCTCCTGCTCCTCAGATGCTGTCTGACGTGCTGTGCTCTTCCAGTACTACACTTTCGACTCTGAGCTCCAGCACCTGCAACCCTCACTATCGCTTATCTTCGCAGGGGGAATGGTCGAGCTC
>NW_025168119.1:0-1711 GCF_004010195.1 Chiloscyllium plagiosum | reverse complement strand
AAATAGCTGAAGAACTTAATAAGTGCTTTGTGTTAGTCTTCACAGTGGAAGACAGTAATATCCCAACATGAGTCGGGGGCAGAGTTTAGTATGGTAGCCATTACAAAGAGAAAGTACTTGAAAAGCTAAAGATTTAAAAATTGATAAATCTCCTGACCCGATTGGTTACATCCTAGAGTTCTGAGAGAGGTGGATGAATAAATAGCGGAGATGCTGACTGTGATCTTTCAAAAATCACTGGAGTCAGGGAAAGTCGCAGATGATTGGAAAATTGCTGTTGTAACCCCCTTGTTCAAGAAAGGATCAAGATAAAAGATGGTAAATTATAGACCAATTAGCCCAACCTCAGTTTTAGGTAAATTTCTAGAATCCATCATTAAGGATGAGATTTCTAAATTCATCGAAGTGCAGGGTCAGATTAGATCAAGTCAGCATGGATTTAGTAAGGGGAGTTCGTGCCTGACAAACCTGCTAGAATTCTTTGAAGCGATATCAAGCAGATTAGACCGGGAAAACCCAGTGGATATTATCTATCTAGACGTCCAAAAGGCCTTTGATAATAACCTCACTGGAGGCTGTTGAGTAAGGTGAGGGCCCATAGTGTTCTAGAGGAGCTACTGGCATGTATTGAGGATTGGCTGTCTGACAGAAGGCAGAGAGATGGGATAAAAGGTTCTTTTTGGAATGGCAACTGGTGACAATTGGGGTCCCGCAGGGTTCAGTTTTGGTACCACAGCTGTTCACTTTATATTTTAATGATATGGATGAAGGCACTGGGGACATTCTGGCGGATTTCAGTGATGATACACAGTTAGGAGGACAGGTAGGTAGTACTGAGGAGGTGGGGAGGCTGCAAAAAGATTTAGACAGTTTAGGAGAGTGGTCCAGGAAATGACTGATGAAATTCCACATGAACAAATGCATGGTCTTGGACTATTTTTTAAACGGCGAGAAAACTCAGAAAGACAAAGTACAAAGGGATTTGGGAGTGCTAGTTCAGGATACTCTATAGTTTGATTTGCAGGTTGACTGCGTGATTAAGAAAGCGAAGATAATATTGTCATTTATCTCAAGAGAGTTGGAATATAAAAGCAGCGACGTGCTTCTTAGATTTATAAAGATCTAGTTAAGCCCCATTTAGAATAATCTGTCCAATTTTGGGTCCCACACCTCAGGAAGGACATTCTGGCACTGGAGCATGTCCAACAGAGATTCGTACGGATGATCCCTGGAATGGTAGGCCTAACATATGATGATCGGCTGAGGATCCTGTAATTGTATTCATTAGAGTCCAGAAGATTGAGGGAATATCCAACAGAAACTTATACGATAATGCACGACTTAGAAAGAGTGGATCGGGATGTTGTTTCCCTTAGGCGAGGAGACTAGGATCCGTAGGCACAGCCTTCACATTAGAGGGAATCAATTTAGAATGGAAATGAGGTGACATTTCTTCAGCCTGTGGAATTGATTGCCACGGAGCGCAGTGGAGGCCGGGACGTTGGGTGTCTTCAAGGCAGAGATTGATAAATTCTTGATCTCGAAGCACCCTCTCCAAAGTGTCCACGTCCTTTTGGGAATGTAGCGACCAGAACTGTCCACAGAGTTCTAATTACAGCTGAACCAAAGTCTTGTACAATTGTAACATGAGCTGCCAGCTCTTATACTCAATACCCCGTCGGATGAAGGCAAGTATACCATATGCCTTCTT
>NW_025168118.1:0-1711 GCF_004010195.1 Chiloscyllium plagiosum | reverse complement strand
ATGTACAAAAAACAACACACAAATGGCAGACAATATTGGGTAATTGATCCGTAATGATCAGTATATCAGGTAAACAGGAAAACCGATATTCAGTATTTACAATGAACCTGGCTCCACGAGGCATGTAGTTAACTCTCACAAACCACTATTCCCCTTCCGTTTTCCTGACGCCCCCTCTGTTCTTGTTTTAAACTGATTGAACGTCAGGCAATTGCAGATGACAATGCTGATGTGGAACTGTAGCATATAGAACATAGAACATTACAGCGCAGTACAGGCCCTTCGGCCCTCGATGTTGCGCTGCCCTGTCATCCTAATCTGAAGTCCATCCCATCTACTCTATTCCATGTAAGTCCATATGCCTCTCCAATGACGACTTAAATGCACTTAATCTTGGCGAATCTACTACCGTTGCAGGCAAAACATTCATACCCTTACTACTCTCTGAGTAAAGAAACTATCTCTGATATCTGTCTTATACCTATCTCTCCTCGTGTTTGCTGCCCCCATACCTGGAAAAATGCTCTCCCTGTCCACCCTATCTAACCCTCTGATTATCTTGTATGTCTCCATTAAGTCACCTCCTAATCTTCTTCTCTCCAATGCGAACAGCCTCAGTCTTTCCTCGTAAGACATTCCTTCCATACCAGGCAACCTCCTAGAAAATCTCCTCTGCAGCCTTTCCAAAGCTTCAACGTCCTTCTTATAATGCAAACACTCCAAATGTGGCCGTACAAGAGCTTCGGACAGCTGCAGCATAGCGTCCGGATTCCGGAACTCAATACCTCTATTAATAAAGGCAAAAACAATGTATGCCTTCTTCACAACCCCCTCAATCTGGGTGGCAACTTTCAGGAATCTGTGTACATGGACACTGAGATCTCTGTTCATCTGCACTCCCAAGAATCTTACTATTAGTCCAGTACTTTGAATTCCGATTACTCCGTCCAAAGTGCATCACCTCACACTTGTCCACATTAAACTTCATTTGCCACGTCTCAGCCCAGCTGTGCATCCTACCTATGTCTCTCTGCAATCTACTACATCCTTCGTCACTATCCACAACTCCTCCGACCGTAGTGTCGTCCGAAAATTTACTAACCCACCCTTCTAAGTCCTCGTCCAGGTCATTTATAAAAATAACGAATAGCAGTGGACCCAACACCGACCCTTGCGGAACGCCGCTAGTAACTGGACACCAAGATGAACATGTTATATCAACTACAACCCTCTGTTTTCTTTCAGCGAGCCAATTATTGATTCAAACTGTTATGTCTCCTACAATCCCATTCCTCCGCATTTTGTATAATAGCCTACAGTGGGGAACCTTATCGAACGCCTTGCTGAAATCCATATACTCCACACCAACCTGTTTACTCTCATCTACCTGTTTGGTCACTTTGTCAAAAAACTCAATAAGATTCGTTGGGCACGACCTACCCTTTACAAAACTGTGCCCTCTGTCCCTGATCAGATTATTATTTTCTGGATGATTATAAATCCTATCTCTTATAAACTTTTCCAACGCTTTACCAACAACTGAAGTGAGACTCACTGGTCTGTCATTACCAGGGTTGTCTCTACTCCCCTTATTGAACAAGGGAATCGCATTTGCTATCCTCCAGTCCTCAGGTACTATTTCTGTCGACAATGATGATTTAAAGATCAATGCCACAGCTTCAGCAATCTCTTCGCTTGCTTCCCAGAGGAT
>NW_025168117.1:0-1711 GCF_004010195.1 Chiloscyllium plagiosum | reverse complement strand
ATTACTCTGACAACCTCCTACAGAAATGTCCGGGAGCTGAGATGGTTGATCTTGAACAATCACAACCATCTTCCCTTGTGTTCAGTATGACTCAAAAAAGTAGAGAGATTTCCACTAATTCCTATTAACTACAGTTTTGCTCATTACACACTTTGATATTTGCATGAACAAAAATACAAGTTATACAATATAAATCAGGCCAAAAGAGGAACTTATCTGACCTTTACCAGGGTGAGTGGCTTCCTGCATTTCTTTCCATACAAGAAAAAGGAAGAGGCTGCAGACTGTTTCAGTGGAGATGGTACCATCTGTTAGTGAGAGCACATAATTGTCATCACTGATCCTGTAAATGTTAAACATTCATTGATTAGAAATTTAGCATAAACACTTTCCTGAGTAATTTCACCAACTTGCACTGAGTTTCAGTAAAGTGTATGTCCTACCTTCTCTTCCGAGATACTTCCTCCTGAAATAAACAAAACACAATCTGAGTTGACAGAGACTGACTGTCTACATCCAGAAAGCAGCAATAACACTCACATTGTTACAAGCTGCTGAGAACTGCCAATTCTGATTGTTGCAGGCATCGAATAGAAAGAGGATGTGACACCAAGGATATTGAAGACCAGAAGAATAAATACAAAATTTGAACAATTACAAAGGATTGAAAGAAACATTAATATATTTTAATGGATAAAAATCTGACTTTGATATTTAAAATTACAATAAAGAAAGGGATTGATTCCATAGATTCAGTAAAGATATTTTCACTTCTAAGGAATCTAAACATGTGAGTCTGTGAACATCATCCTGTTATAAATAATTCCAATAAATCCAATAAATAAATACGAAAGTAATCTAATCTTATCTAATCTAAAACCTGTCAAAAACCAGACGTGAGGCCTTCAGATTCAGGAGACCCACTCAAATATAAGGAATCCAAGCATGACCTTCGCAGAGCCATTAAGCCAGCCAAGGACCAACACCGATCTAAACCAGAGACCCAGACAGACACCCGGTGACTATGGCAAGGACTGATTGACATCACAGGTTCTAAAAAGAGTCCGTGCAAGATAGCAGACGATGACATATCCCTCCCAGATCATCTCAACACCTTATACGCTCGCTCTGAGCAAAGTTTCGGTGGAGAGAAGTCCAGATGAGCCTATCCAAACAGCCACTGCATCAGAGGTCAGGTAAGCTTTCCTTCCTGTGAATCCACTGAAAGCAATAGGACCAGACGGAGTGCCAGGCCCTGCACTCAAAGCATGCACAGATCAACTGGCAGAGGTCTTCTCGGACATCTTCAACCTCTCCCTGTCGCAGGCCACTGTCCCTGCCTGTTTCAAGAGGGCCAACATCATCCCTGTATCTAAGAGGGCTCATGCAGCAAATCTCAATGACTACCACCCCATGGCCCTAACTTTGTTGGTCATGTCATTAAGCAACTCCACCCTCCCCACTACTCTTGACCCACTCCAATTTGCCTATTGGACCAATAGATCCACGTCAGATGCCATATCAGTGCCTTTCACTCCTCCCTCGAACATCTTGACACCAAGAAAAGCTACATAAGAATCCTACTCATTGACTACAGTTCAGCCTTCAACACTATTATCCCCTCGAGACCGATTACTAAACTTAGTGATCTCGGCCTAAGCCCCACTGTCTGCAAGTATATCCTCAGTTTCCTGACCCACAGGTCATAATC
>NW_025168116.1:0-1711 GCF_004010195.1 Chiloscyllium plagiosum | reverse complement strand
ACTGAGGGAGCACTTTCTGAGGTATTGAGGGAGTACTTTCCGAGGTATTGGGGAGCACTAAGTGAGGTACTGAGGGAGAACTATATGAGGTACTGAGGGAGCACTATCTGAAGTATTGAGGGATCACGATCTGAAGTATTGAGTGAGCACTATCTGAGGTATTGAGGGAGAACTATCTGAGCTATTGGGGGAGCACTATCTGAGGTACTGAGTGAGAACTATATGAGATATTGATGGAGAACTATCTGAGGTACTGAGGGAGAACTGTATGAGATATTGATTGTGAACTATCTGAGGTATTGAGGGAGCACTATCTGATGTATTGAGGGAGAAATATCTGAGTTATTGAGGGAGCACTTTCAGAGGCATTGAGGGGGCACTTTCTGACGTACTGAGGGAACACTGTCTGAGGTACTGAGGGAACACTTTCTGAGGTATTGAGGTAGCACTTTCTGAGCGACTGAGGGAGCACTTTCTGAGGTATTGAGGGAGCACTTTCTGAGGTATTGAGGGAGCACATCTGAGTTAGTGAGGGAGAACTATCTGAAAAATTGTGGGAGCACTTTCTGAGGTATTGAGGGAGCACTATCTGAGGTACTGAGGGAGAATTATATGAGGTACTGAGGGAGCACTATCTGAAGTATTGAGGGATCACGATCTGAAGTATTGAGTGAGCACTATCTGAGGTATTGTGGGAGAACTATCTGAGCTATTTGGGGAGCACTATCTGAGGTACTGAGGGAGAACTATATGAGGTCCTGAGGGAGCACTATCTGAAGTATTGAGGGAGCACTATCAGAAGTATTGAGTGAGCACTATCTGAGGTATTGAGGGAGAACTATCTGAAGTATTGAGTGAGCACTATCTGAGATATTGAGGGAGCCCTTTCTGAGGTACTGAGGGAGCACATTGTGAGATATTGTGGGAGCACTTTCTGAGGTATTGAGGGAGCACTCTCTGAGGAATTGAGGTAGAACTATATGAAAATTTGTGGGACCGCTTTCTGAGGTATTGGGAGCAGTATCTGAGGTACTGAGGGAGAACTATATGAGGTACTGAGGGTCCACTATCTGAAGTATTGAGGGAGCACTTTCTGAGGTATTGAGTGAGCACTATCTGAGGTATTGAGGGAAAGCTATCTGAGGTTTTGAGGGAGCACATTCTAAAGTATTGAGTGAGAAATATCTGAGACATTGAGGGAGCACTTTCTGAGGTACTGGGGGAGCACTTTCTGAGGCATTGAGGGAGCATTTTCTGAGATATTGAGGGAGCACATTCTGAGGTACTGAGAGAACACTTTCAGAGGTACAGAGGGATCACTTTCTGAGGTATTGAGGGAGCACTGTCTGAGGTTCTGAGGGAACACTTTCGGAGGTATTGAGGGAGCACTTTCCTAGGTATTGACGGTGCACTGTCCGCGGGACTGAGGGAGCACTTTCTGACGTACTGAGGAAGCACTATCTGAGGAATTAAGGGAGCATTTCCTGAGGTACTGTGAGAGAACTATCTGAGCTATTAAGGGAGCCCTTTCTGAGGTATTGAGGGAGCACTATCTGAGTTATTGAGGGAGCACTATATGAAATATTGAGCTAGCACTTTCCGAGGCATTGAGGGAGCACTATCTGAGGTACTGAGTGAGAACTATATGAGATATTGATGGAGAATTATATGAGGTACCGAGGGAGAACTGTATGAGATATTGAATGAGAAC
>NW_025168115.1:0-1711 GCF_004010195.1 Chiloscyllium plagiosum | reverse complement strand
TGAGTCAGTGAATTAAATACTGTGTCTCTACCCGAGACAGTATTACTGAGTCAGTGAATTAAATACTGTGTTCCTGTCCCAGTCTGTATTACAGATTCAGTGAATTGACTACAATGTCCCTGTCCCAATGTGGATTCCTGAGTTAGTGAATTAAATACTGTGTCCATGTCCCAGCCAGTATTACTGAGTCAGTGAATTAAATACTGTGTCTCTGTCCCAGTCTGTATTACTGAATTAAAGACAGTGTCTCTGTCCAAGTTAGTATTACTGAGTCAGTGAATTAAATACTGTGTTCCTGTCCCAGTCTGTATTACAGATTTAGTGAATTAAAGACAGTGTCTCTGTCCAAGTTAGTATTACTGAGTCAGTGAATTAAATACTGTGTCCCTGTTCTAGTCAGTATTATTGAGGCAGTGTATTAAATACTGTGTCTCTGTCCCAGTCAGTATTACTGAATCAGTTTATTAAATACTGTGTCCCTGTCCCAGACAGTATTGCTGAGTTAGTGAGGTAAATACTGTGTCCCTGTCCCAGTCAGTATTACTGAGTTAGTGAATTAACTACTGTGTCCATGTCCTAGTCAGTATTACTGAATCAGTGTATTAAATACTGTGTCCCTGACCCAGTCAGAATTAATGAGTCAGCGGATTAAATACTGTGTCACTGTCCCTGTCAGTATTACCGAGTCAGTGAATTATAAACTCTCTCCGTGTTCCAGTCAGTGTTACAGATTCAGTGAATTCAATACGATTTCCCTGCCCCGGCCAGTATTACTGAGTTAGTGAATTAACTACTGTGTCCATGTCCCAGTCAATATTACAGAATCATTGAATTAACTACTCTGTCCCTGGCCCAGTCAGTATTACTGAGTTGGTGAGTTAAATGCTCTGTCCCTGTCCCAGTCAGTATTACTGAGCCAGCATATTAAATACTGTGCCCCATCCCTGTCAGTATTACTGAGTCAGTGAATTATAAACTCTGTCCGTGTTCCAGTCAGTATTACAGATTCAGTGAATTGAATACGATATCCCCGTCCCAGTCAGTATTACTGAGTCAGTTTATTAAATACCGTGTCCCTGTCCCAGTCAGTATTACTGAGTCAGTGTATTAAATACTGTGTCTCTGTCCCAGTCAGTATTACTAAGTCAGTTTATTAAATACTGTGTCCCTGTCCCAGTCAGTATTACTGAGTTAGTGAGTTAAATACTGTGTTCCTGTCCCAGTCAGTATTACTGAGTGAGTGAATTAAATACTGTGTCTCTGTTCCAGTCAGTATTAGTGAGTCAGTTAAGTATAATTTGTGTCCATGTCCCAGTTTGTAGTACAAAGTCAGTGAATTAACTACTGTGTCCCTGCCCGTGTCATTATTACTGTGTCAGTGAATTAAACACTGTGTCTGTGTCCCAGTCAGTATTACTGTGTCAGTGTATTAAATACCGTGTCCCTGTCCCAGTCAGTATTACTGAGTCAGTGAATTAAATAGCGTGTCCTGGTCCCAGTCTGTATTACTGAATTAGTGAATTAAAGACAGTGTCTCTGTCCAAGTTAGTATTACTGAGTCAGTGAATTAAATATTGTGTCCCCGTCCCTGTCAGTATTACTGAGTCAGTGTATTAACTACTGTGTCCTGTCCCAATCAGTGTTACTGAGTTAGTGAATTAAATACAGTATCCCTGTTCCAGTCACTATTACTAAGTCAGTGAAGTATAAT
>NW_025168114.1:0-1711 GCF_004010195.1 Chiloscyllium plagiosum | reverse complement strand
AACAGGGACAGGCTCTGTGCCAGAGCCCCTGGTCGGTCGTTTTCCCCCCTCAACAGTACCCACTGACTGATACAGCAAGGAGATACAAATAATTCGTCCCTCCTCTCCCAGGAACCTCTGCTGTCCGACTTCAACTTTAAAACCTCAAATCAGTGACTCCCCACTCCTGGGATGCAGCTGCCGCTGAAAAACAGAAAATGTCATGTTTTTTGTGGTTAGCACTGCTGCCTCACAGCGCCAGAGCCCCGGGTTCAATTCCCCCCCCACCCCCGCGCGGGTATCCTCCCACAGTCCAAAGACGTGTGGGTTAGGGGGAATTGGCCACGCTAAATTGCTCCGTAGTGTTGTCTGACAGGGAATGGGGCTGGGGGTTTTGCTCTTCGGCGGGTCGGTGTGGACTTGTTGGGCCGAAGGGCCTGTTTCCACACTGTAGGGAATCTGATCTAAAGTTCTGGACTTTATATATTGATGAACTGAAACCTGCAACCCCTTCCAAAAGATGAAGGACTCAGCAGCGGTCCGGGTCAGCGGGCGGTGCGCGCGTCGAGCCTGGAGGCGCGCGGCTTTGTGGGCGGTTGCGCGTGCGGGCAGGGGGCGTGGTCTTGACTCGCGCGGAGTCCGTGGCGAAAGGGCGGGGTTTGGTGCGCTTGGAAGAAAGAGGTTCGGCTCCCAGAGGCGGGGCCTACGTGCCGCTTCCGGAAGGGGCGGGAGCAGAGCCAGGGGGCGTGGCCATCCCGAAGCCGGAAGTATGCCCGCGGCCTGTTTCCTCCGCTGGAGCCTCGGCTGCAGCAAGTAAGGTAAAGCTTTATCAATATTTCCTTTTACAGAGTTTGTATTTAATAACCAGTAATGGCGACTCAATATCATCAGAAAGTCCCAAAATGCAAATCATTTCAATCCAGTGCAGATAAACACAGAGTTAATTTTCGACGGGAATCAACAGCCTCAGCACTAAAATGGTCTCACAAGGGAACGGCTGTGAATGTTATCACTTGGGGTACTGTTCACACAGATTCACCGATGCTGAGGCAAACGTTCTTAATTGCCTCACAACATCCTGTTATCACTTGGTGAGCCCAGGTGTCCCTATCTTTAAGTTCTCTCCTCTTTCTGAGCCTTCCTGCCTGTTTATTTTCTAGTGCAGTAAATAATTCAGCATTACATTTTAGTCTGAATGTTTAAAGGCAAGTTTTAAGGCTATAGACTTTATCACCCAGATGCCCACACCCTCATTCCTCCCTTTGATTGCACCACGATCACTGAAAGAGAAGGCTAGTCCAAACAAATGCCCTTCAAGGTGGTCCAGCCATCAACATCCTGTAGAGCGGCACCACCATCTTCGCAGCTCATCTGGTCATATTTATCATCGCGATTGACACATGTGGGTGAGCTACCGGATCGCAAAAGGAGCATCTTCTGGGGCAAATCTGTATCACTAAGGGACCTCATAAGCGTAGCAATTAAATACCTAACAATACCAATACTGACAAACAGACATAGCTAAATTGATAAGCCAATTGTACCATCAGCCCGATCTGCAGTTTCCCCAACTGGTCCCTTCAGTCATTCTGTCAAGGAATGCCTGGATCTCTTCTTGTATCTTAGTAATATTGCCAGTGAGATCGGGAATGCCCATAGTGCATTTATCTTGGACAATGGTGCAGACCTCACCCTCCAGGGGGAGTATATCGTCTAAGGCATACCGATTCTG
>NW_025168113.1:0-1711 GCF_004010195.1 Chiloscyllium plagiosum | reverse complement strand
TTATTCCTAATGAAGGGCTTTTGCCCGAAACGTCAATTTCGCTGCTCCTTGGACCACTAATCCAGAACCTCCTTTTAGGTATGCCTCATTCTGCCCCTGGAATGCCCTCCTGCATTCTCCATTGACCCAGGCTTGATCCCCTGGCTTGGTGATAATAGTTGAGTGGGGGATATGCTGGGACATGAAGTTGCAGTTTGTGTTGGAGTACTATTCTGCTGATAGCCCTGAGTGTTTTAGAGATACCCAGTTTGAGTTGTTAGATGTGTTTGAATTTGATGCTATTTTTTGACTTTGGTAGTGCCACAAAATACACTGAGGATATCCTGAAAATGTGGGGGCCACAAGAATGTGTAATGCTCACCCTTACCCAGAAAGATTGGTGAGAATGAGGTCAAATATTATTTTCCCTCTTGTTGATTCCCTTACCACCTGCTACAGACCCAGATTTGCAGTAATGTCCCTCAGAACACAACCAACTCGATCGGTAGTGGTCCTAGTGAGCCAATATTAATGTTGGACATCAAAGTCTCTGAGTTTTGAGAAGATTTGTAGCTCAGGTTGAGGTTCTATGTGTAGGTTTGCTCGCTGAGCTGGAAGGTTCATTTTCAGATGTTTTGTCACCATAGTAGGTAATATCATTAGTGAGCCTCTGAATGAAGCACTGGTGGCATAGCCTGCTTACTGTTTATATATTTGAGTTTCCTTGGCTTGGTGATGCCATTTCCTTTGGTGATATCATTTCCTGTAGTGATGTCATTCCCTGTTCTTTATCTCAAGGGTGGTAAATGGGATCCAAGTCAATGTGCTAGTTGATAGATTTCTGGTTGGAATGCTATGCTTCTAGGAATTCTCATGCATGTCTCTGATTGGCTTCTTCTAGGATGGATGTGTTGTCCCAGTTGAAGCGGTGTCCTTCCTCATCCGAATGTAAGGATACTAGTGAGAGCGGGTCATGTCTTTTTGTGGCTTGTTGATGTTCATGTATCCCTGTGGCTAATCTTCTGCCTGTTTGTCCAATGTAGTGTTTGTTAAAGTTCTTACAAGGTATTTTGTAAATGACATAATTTTTGATTGTTGTCAGTATAGGGTCTTCCAAGTTCATTAGGTGCTGTTTTAGTGTGTCGGTGGGTTTGTGGACTACCATGATGCCAAAGGGTCTGAGTAGTCTGGCAGTCATTTCCGAATGTCTTGATGTAGGGGAGCGTGACTAGGGTTTCTGGATGTGTTTTGTCTGCTTGTTTGGGTTTGTTGCTGAGAAATCGGCGGACTGTGTTCATTGGGTACCCGTACATTTTGAATACACTGTATAGGTGATTTTCCTCTGCTCTGCGTAGTTCCTCTGTACTGCAGCGTGTGGTAGCTTGTTGAAATAATGTTCTGATGCAACTTCGTTTGTGGGTGTTGGGATTACTCGTTCTGTAGTTCAATATTTGGTCGTATGTGTTATTTTCCTGGAGACGCTGGTTTGAAGTTCTCCATTGACTGTCCACTCTAATGCGACATCTAGCAATTGAAATCTCTCACTCAGAGTAAATCTTGCACCATAGTAATTCTTACTGCTTCCTCCAAGTGGGCTTGAACATGGAGGAGAAATTAGTCAACAGCTAAACTGGGTAGGGATGGAGGTTGGTGGTTCGTGGTTACTGGTATAGGGATGGTGGTTGGTGGTACTGGTATAGGGATGGAGGTTGGTGGTTAGTGATACTGGTAT
>NW_025168112.1:0-1711 GCF_004010195.1 Chiloscyllium plagiosum | reverse complement strand
ATTTATTACAAAGGCAATGGACTCTAAAAAAGGAAGGTATTTCTAAAACTATACAAGGTGCAAGTCAGACAACACAAGAATATTACGAAAAGTATAAATGCCCGAAGGAAAGATATTCTTGGACTGGAGGCAAGCCAGAGAAGGTGCAGTACGCTGCTCTTGCGAATAGAGAGATTTTCTAATGGGAAGTGAGGAATTAGGTGGAACTTGGCCTCAACGGAGTTTAAGAAGAATGAGAGAAAAATTTTATGAAACTTCCTAGATTCTGGGGTAGATTCTGTGTATTTAGAAAATAGAATATAGAACATAGAACGTTACAGCGCAGTACGGGCCCTTCAGCACTCGATGTTGCGCCGACCTCTCAAACCAATCTGAAGCCCATGTACTATTCCATGTACGTCCACATACTTGTAGAATGACGACTTAAATGTACTTAAAGTTGGAAAATCTACGACCTTTGCAGGCAAGCATTCCATACCCTTACTAATCCCAGAGTAAAGAAACTACCTCTGACATCTGTTCTATATCTATCACCCATCAATTTAAACTATGCCCCCTCGTGCTCGCCGTCACTATACTTGGAAAAAGGCTCTGCCTGTCCACGCAATCTAACCCTCTGATTATCTTCTTTAAAGAACAGTACAAGACAGCATTAGGGCTGCAGCCCACCATCGCTGCACAGAACACATTGCTTCTACTGATGTTATTATTATTATTGTTGTTATTATTATTATTATTTTATTATTATTATTACTGGCAGACGTTGCTACTCCCTGCACTTCCTGTCTTCAAGCGATCAAACAATCCTTCGTCTACTTCATATGATTCTAATCTATTATTACCTTCTTGTATATGGTTCACATTCGTCCATTGTCTTCCTGTTGATTTAGTTTTCTGAATGGCATTTCAAACACTTGGTAATATTTGCACTTCTATAATCTCCGTTGTCATCTTCCACTCCTCTCGTAAAAAATTCTACGACGCAAGTCTAGTTTAAAATTCGTCCCTCTCATCTTAAACCTATGAAACCAACTATATGACAATTCCAAATTGAAAATTCGATTCCGATTATGCACACGATCCAAGCCTCTGATAATATTTTATACGTGAACCAGGTCAGCCCTCAGCCTCCGACACCCCAACCAAACGATCCATGTGTGTCGAACCTCTCATTATCGCTAACAAATCCTCAACCTGGCAATGTTCTCGTATACCTCGTTTGCATCCTCTCCAAAGCCTCCACACCCTTTCTGTAGTGTGCTGACAAGAAGTGGATGCATTATGCCAACTTTGGCGGAGCATGCGGTTTGCACAGCAAAATCATGAATTGCAGACTGTTACTTGTATTCTCATGCTGTGACCAGTAAAGGCAAACATACAATTCACTTTCATTGCCGTCTTATTCACTTGCATTGCTATTTTCAGGGAGGTATGGATTTACACACAAGTTCTCTCCGTATATCAATGCAGCTCAGTTCTCCGTCCGTTATAGTGCATTTCCCTTTTGCATTTGCAATCCCAGAAGGCAGCAGCTCACACGTGTCTGGATTAGTTCAATTTATCATTTCTCTCCTGCTTTTTCCAGCTTATCTTCATTCCGCTGCATCATTTCATATCCTTCCTCGTTATCCACAACTCCACCGAAATTGGCGTCATCTATTCGCACCACTGACATTTGTTGTGCAAATCACTGATATAAATTACAACTCGG
>NW_025168111.1:0-1711 GCF_004010195.1 Chiloscyllium plagiosum | reverse complement strand
ATCGAATCGAGCAAACAGCATGAACGTGGCCTGTCTGCCACAAGGAACAGTGTCGGAAAATGCACCAGGACTGGAACATTTCAGCTCCGAAGTGACATGAGAGTGACTGTGATTGGTTTAATTCAGATCCACTGATATCAAACCGGTGTTCCTCTCTTACCATTGCCTCCTACTGGCCAGCAAGGGAAGGTGGAGTCTGAATGTGAAACTGCCAAGACCACAAAACAAGGAGCTGGTCGAAACGTTTCGCCTGGTTGGAGAAGAGTGAAGGTCCAATTTGAGTCTTCCTCAAATTTCCAGGAAACAGTCAAGGGGTCCATCAAGAGGACCATTCGTTTCAAATGTCTTCTAAAGGCAGTAGAGTAACAGGGGAAACTGTCGAACGTACACCAGAGCGTACAAAACCAACCCCGCTGTCCTCGAAGGGGTTCAATGTCACGGAGGAAACCCAGGAGGGGAAGGGGCAGCAAGCCTTGCTCTTTTCTTTGGAAGCCTCTGAGATTATCTCCCGCTACAGGGTCCACAATGTGTAATGGAATGAGATGTACTCACTTTTGATCCTCAGAAGGAACAAATGGAGATCTCTGTGCTCAGCAACCTGAACGAAGAAGGTGGCACGCTAACGTCATCCCAGTCTGACATCCTAAGGATCCACAAATGCTTTTCTGCTGGACTCTATTATGCAAAGCCCACTGACTCTATTACGCAAAGCCCACAGGTATCATCCTTGTGAATCTCCACCGGGCACGCTCCAGCGCCAGTCTGTCCTTCCTGAGGGATGGAGCCCAAAAGTGGACACAATATTCGAAACGTGGCCTAACTAGAGCTGTATACAATCTCGGAGGCACATCTCTGCTTCTTTATATTAACCCTCTTGAGATAAATGACATTACATTTGCTTTCTTAATCACGGACTCACAAATCATCACAAAAATTAAGTAGTAAAGCTGAGTTTTCGAAAATAACTGTTTCACTTAATTTAAATATCACACAACACCGGCTTATAGTCGAACAGATTCAGTTCGAAGGACGAGCTAGTGCCTCCAAATAAACCTGTTAGCCTATAACCTGGTGTTGTGTCATTTAGAACGTTGTCCAACCCAGTCCAATGGTTGGGGCTCCTCCTAATCGTGTATCACTTCATGGATACTTTATTGAGGATCTGTCCAGAAGAGTAGCAAACTTCATTCAGTTGAAACAAAACCCACTTTTCCAACATAATCGGATCGTGCCAGCCCCAGAAATCTCATCAATAACTGAGACGTCCAAAGCTCTTTCCTCCTTGAACCAATCTTTCCAGCCACACTTTCAATAGCCAAGTGAGAATTCAGAGTAACCCAGGAATCAGCTTTTCAATTTCTTGCCTGATTCGCTAAATTCTACTTTCAGAAACCATTCGCTTTTTCTCCTGGTAATGTTTATAATGAGGTCAGACCGCTGGACCTTGCATCGTTCTTTGATTGAGGCTGTTATTGTGGTCCAATCAGGGAGCACTGCCTGACAAGAAACGGTGAATGTCATGGATATTGAGATGCTGAATGCCTGGCTTAATGAAAGTTTATTGTCAATCACTGCGCATTCTGAAATGAAGGGTGATTAACGATAGAATGCCGGTCTGTGTCGGGTTATTTTACCACTAAACATCGTTGATGCCATTGTGTATCAGGACCTCTGGCACTCACTTTCCACACTTTCCCGCTCCCGCCCCTTT
>NW_025168110.1:0-1711 GCF_004010195.1 Chiloscyllium plagiosum | reverse complement strand
CTTTGACAGTGCATCACTCCCTCAGTACTGACCCATTGACCGTGCAGCACTCCCTCACTACTGACAATCTGACAGTGCAGCACTCCGTCAGTACTGACCCTCTGGCAGTGCAGTACTCCCTCAGTACTGAGACTCTGACCGTGCAATACACCCTCAAACTGACCCTCCGACAGTGCAGCACTCCCTCAGTACTGACCCACTGGCAGTGCTGCACTCCCTCAGTCCTGACCCACTGATATTGTTCATTCCCTCAGTTCTCACCCTCCGACAGTGCAGTACTCCCTCAGTACTCAACCTCCGATCGTTCAGCACGTCTTTTGTACTGACCCTCTGACAGTGCAGCACTCCCTCAGTACTGACCCTCTGACAGTGCAGCAACTCCTCAGTACTGACCCACTCACAGTGTGGCACTCCCTTCATACAGACCCTCTGACAGAGCAGCACTCCCTCAGTACTGACCCTCTGACAGTGTGACACTCCGTCAGTATTGACCCTCTGACAGTGCAGCGCCCCCTCAGCACTGACCCTTTGGCAGTGAAGCACTTCCTCATGACAGAACCTCTGACAGGGTGGCATTCCCACAACAGTGCTCCCTCAATACTGGCCCTCTGACAAGGAGGCGCTCCCTCAGTACTGACCCCCTGAGAGTGTAACACCCCCTCAGTACTGATCCTCTGACAGTGCAGCACCCCCTCAGTACTGAACCTCTGACAATGAGGCGCTCTCTCAGTACTGACCCCCTGTCAGTGCAGCACCCCCTCAGTACTGATCCTCTGACAGTGCAGCACCCCCTCAGTACTGACCCTCTGACAATGAGGCTCTCCCTCAGTACTTACCCCCTCACAGTGCAGCACTGCCGAAGCACTGACTCCCTGATAGTACAGCACTCCCTCGGTACTGACCCTTTCACAGTGCAACACTCCCTCAATACTGATCCTCTGACAGTGCAGCACCCCGTCAGCACTGACCCTTTGACAGTGTTGCGTTCCCGCAGTTGTGACCCTCTGACAGTGCAGCCCTTCCTCACTACACAACCTCTGACAGGGTGGCATTCCCTCAATACTGTTCCTCTGACAATGCACTGCTCCCTCAGTACTAACACTCCGATAGTGTTGTACTCCCACAGTAATTACCTTGCAACAGTGCAGCGCTCATTTTGTTCTGACCCTTTGACAGTGCACCATTCTCTCAGTACTGACGGTCCGGCAGTGTTGCGTGCGCCCAGTACTGATCCTCTGACAGTGCAGGTTTCCCTCAATACTAATCCTCCGACAGCAACATTAACTTAGAACTCACTCTCCACAGAGTGGCGCTCCATGAGTAATGACACTCTGACAGTGGAGTGCTCACGGCATAATGACCCTCTGACAGTGCGACACTCCCCCATTACTGACCCCCTCACAACGCAGCAAGGCCTCTGTGCTGACTCTCCGACAGTGCAGCACTCCATCAACACTGACCCTCTGACAGTGCGTCTCTCCCTCAGTACTGATCCTCTGACAGTGCAGCACGCCCTCTGTGCTGACTCTCCGACAGTGCAGCACTCCCCCAACACTGACCCTCTGACAGTGCTGCACTCCCCCAAACTGAACCTCTGACTGTGCGGCACTCCCTCAGTACTGACGCTCTGACAGTGTAACACTCCCTTGGTACTTACCCTCTGACTGTGCAGCATTCCCTCACCACTGACCCTCTGACAGTGCAGCACTCC
>NW_025168109.1:0-1711 GCF_004010195.1 Chiloscyllium plagiosum | reverse complement strand
AGATGTGGAAGGACTTATACCTTACATAATCATGCCATTCAGACAATGTCAGGCTGTTGCTTGACGAGTCTGTTTATTTCGCATCACTGTTTCCTGCCAGCTGTCCTATTCTAGAAACAT
This sequence comes from Chiloscyllium plagiosum, assembly GCF_004010195.1. Classification (NCBI taxonomy): domain Eukaryota; kingdom Metazoa; phylum Chordata; class Chondrichthyes; order Orectolobiformes; family Hemiscylliidae; genus Chiloscyllium; species Chiloscyllium plagiosum. Next base: position 1,591 of record NW_025168109.1, on the reverse strand, counting down.
GGCCATACATTAGCACCAATCCACTCAGATTTGATTTTGTAAACTGGGCTTGGAGCTTGACCAAACTTTTCTAAAAATCCATATGATTTACATCCATTGCTTCTCTTTCATTTGTCTCCCAGTCTGTTTCTCAAACATAATTCCCATTTCATAAATCTATGTTAGTATTGTCTATGAGCATTGCTTTCAGTCCCAATAATTTATCCTAAACCATTTACTTACTATGTTCAATGTTCCATGTACTCTACCATTTTCGCACACCAGACTTGGTTTTCCTTGTATTGTTAGAACGTTCTGTGAAGACAGAACTGAGGTAGTGGCTTCATAGTTCTGCCACTTCCCTGTTCCCCATTCTCCATTCTCTGGTTTCAGCCTGTAAGGAAACTGCACTTGTTTTCTCATATTTCTCACATTGACATGATGTATCAAGTTATTACAGTTCAGTCTTATGACCCTTGTGAATATACTCTTCAGAAACTCTCAATTCCTGCCTTAAACTGCTCAATAATTGACGTTCCACACTATACACTCAGAGGAGCATTGACTCTGTGCCAACAGAAATACAGCACGATCTATATTAGCCCCGCTTTCCTACAACAGGCCCATAGCCTGGAATGTTATTACACTTCCAAGTGCTCGTCCAAGTACTTTTTAACGATTGTGAGTTTACCCGTGATAATTCCCCTCTCAGGAATTAATCCCAGAACACAATACCCTCCAGGTGAAAAAAAGTTTACATTCTCTCTGAACCTCAAAGTTTTCACTTTAAAAGTATCCTGGCTTGTTCTTGACACACTGACTAAAAGTAACAGCTGCTGTCTATCCACCCTGTCCGTGTCGCTAATAATCTTATCCTTCTGAATCACGGACCCCTCAGCATTCTCTGCTCCAAAGTAAACAACCCGAGCTTATGCAGCCTCTCTCCATAGCCGATATGCTCCATCCCAGGGAGCATCCTGGTGAATCACCTCTGCACTCTCTCCAATACAATCACATCCTTCCTGGAATGTGGCTCCGAGCACTACATACAGTACTCCATTTTGGCCGAACCAAAGCCCTGTATTGCTCTTATAATCTATACCCTGATTAGGAAACACAACACCCAAGGTCCAATTCTTAACTAGTCCATTAACCTGTCCAGTCGCATTCAGGGATGTGTAGAGGAGCACACTCTGAGGTTCCCAGTGTGCTGCCATTCATTGAGTCTTCCCCTGCCTGGTTCCTTCTCCCAAAGTGCATCACCTCATATTTATAAAGGTTATATTCTATCTGCCATTGGTCTGCCCATCTGACCATTCCATCTGCATCTTCCTGTAACTTAAGGCCTTCCTCCTCACTGCGAACCTCCCAGCCAATCTTTATGTCAAACATACACTTACTTATCACATCTCCCCCAATTTACATCTAGCCCCCTCCACATTCACATCGTTTTTTTTAATGAATAACACAAACAATAAGGGAAACAGCACTGACCCCTGTGGTACACCAGGGGACACTGGTCTCCAGGTACAGAAACAGCCTTCTCCCACCACCATCTGTCTCCTGCTACTAAGTCAACTTTCGTTGTAATTTGTCAAGTTATTCATCATAT
>NW_025168108.1:0-1711 GCF_004010195.1 Chiloscyllium plagiosum | reverse complement strand
GGCTCCCCATCAGTGTGTCAGTGCTTACAGTGACACCCATCAGTGTGTCATTGTTTACAGGGGCTCCCCATCAGTGTGTCAGTGTTTCCAGTGATTTCCCATCAGTGTGTCAGTGCTTACAGTGATTTCCCATCAGTGTGTCAGTGTTTACAGGGGCTCCCCATCAGTGTGTCAGTGTTTTCTGGGACTTCACATCAGTGTGTCAGTGTTTACAGAGACTCCCCATCAGTGTCAGTGTTTACAGGTTTACAGGGGCAGCCCATCAGTGTGTCAGTGTTTAGAGGGGCTCAGCATCAGTATGTCAGTGTTTACAGGGGATCCCCATCAGTGTGTCAGTGTTTACAGGGACACTCAAAAGTGTATCAGTGTTTCCAGGGACTCCCCATCAGTGTGGCAGTGTTTACGGGGACTTCCCATCAGTGTTACAGTGTTTACAGGGGCTCCCCATCAGTGTGTCAGTGTTTACAGGGGCTCCCCATCAGTGTGTAAGTGTTTACAGGGACTCCCCATCAGTGTGTCAGTGTTTACAGGGTCTCCCCATCAATGTGTCAGTGTTTACAGGGACTCCCCATCAGTGTGTCAGTGTTTGCAGGGCCTCCCCATCAGTGTGTCAGTGTGTCAGTGTTTACAGGGGCTCCCCATCTGAGTGTCAGTGTTTGCAGGGACTCCCCATCAGTGTGTCAGTGTTTACAGGGAGTCCTCATCAGTGTGTCAGTGTTTACAGGGGTTCCCCATCAGTGAGTCAGTGTTTGCAGGGTCTCCCCGTCAGTGATTACAGGGTCTCCCCATCAGTGTGTCAGTGTTTACAGGGGCTCACCATCAGTGTGGCAGTGTTTACAGGGACACCCATCAGTGTTTCAGTATTTACAGGGGCTGCCCATCAGTTTGTCATTCTTTCCAGGGACTCCCCATCAGTGTGTCAATGTTTACAGTGACTTCCCATCAGTGTATCAGTGTTTACAGGGGCTCCCCATCAGTGTGTCAGTGTTTACAGGGTCTCCCCATCAGTGTGTCAGTGTTTACAGGGCCTCCCCATCAGTGTGTCAGTGTTTACAGGGACTCCCCATCGGTGTGTCAGTGTTTACAGGGACTCCGCATCAGTGTGTCAGTGTTAACCGGGACTCCCCATCAGTGTGTCAGTGTTTACAGGGACTCCCCATCAGTGTATCAGTGTTTACAGGGGCTCCCCATCGGTGTGTCAGTGTTTACAGGGACTCCCCGTCAGTGTATCAGTGTTTACAGGGGCTCCCCATCAGTGTGTCAGTGTTTACAGGGGCTCCCAATAAGTGTATCAGTGTTTACAGGGGCTCCCCATCAGTGTGTCAGTGTTAACAGGGGCTCCCCATCAGTGTGTCAGTGCTTACTGGGTCTCCCCATCAGTGTGTCAGTGTTTACCGGGACTCCCCATCAGTGTGTCAGTGTTTACAGGGGCTCCCCATCAGTGTGTCAGTGTTTACAGGGACTCCCCACCAGTGTGTCAGTGTTTACAGGGACACCCCATCGGTGTGTCAGTGTTAACAGGGACTCCGCATCAGTGTGTCAGTGTTTACAGGGACTCCCCATCAGTGTGTCAGTGTTTACAGGGACACCCCATCAGTGTGTCAGCGTTTGTTGGAACACCCCGTCAGTGTGTCAGTGTTTACAGAGACTCCCCATCAGTGTGTCAGTTTTTACTGGTGTTCTCCATCAGTGTGTCAGTGTTTTCACGGAC
>NW_025168107.1:0-1711 GCF_004010195.1 Chiloscyllium plagiosum | reverse complement strand
CAGTGAGAATATCAATGTCTTACCACAGTGAGAGTATTATTGTAACAGCACAGTGAGAATATCAATGTCGTACCACAGTGAGAATATTATTTTTAACAACACAGTGAGAATATCAATGTCATACCACAGTGAGAATATTATTGTAACAACACAGTGAGAATATCAATGTCGTACCACAGTGAGAATATTATTGTAACAGCACAGCGAGAATATCAATGTTGTACCACAGTGACAATATCAATGTCATATCACAGTGAGAATATTATTGTAACACAGTGAGAATATCAATGTTATATCACAGTGAGAATATTAATGTAACAACACAGTGAGAATATCAATGTCATACCACAGTGAGAATATTGTTGTAACACAGTGAGAATATCAATGTTATATCACAGTGAGAATATTAATGTAACAGCACAGTGAGAATATCAATGTCATACCACAGTGAGAATATTATTGTAATAACACAGTGAGAATATCAATGTCATATCACAGTGAGAATATTATTGTAACAGCACTGTGAGAATATCAATGTCATATCACAGTGAGAATATTATTGTAACACAGTGAGAATATCAATGTTATATCACAGTGAGAATATTATTGTAACAACACAGTGAGAATATCAATGTCGTACCACAGTGAGAATATTATTGTAACAACACAGTGAGCATATCAATGTCTTACCACAGTGAGAATATTATTATAACAACACAGTGAGAATATCAATGTCATTCCACAGTGAGAATATTATTGTAACAACACAGTGAGAATATCAATGTCGTACCAAAGTGAGAATATTATTGTAACAGCACAGCGAGAATATCAATGTTGTACCACAGTGAGAATATTATTGTAACACAGTGAGAATATCATTGTTATATCACAGTGAGAATATTATTGTAACAACACAGTGAGAATATCAATGTCATACCACAGTGAGAATATTAATGTAACAGCACAGTGAGAATATCAATGTCATACCACAGTGAGAATATTATTGTAATAACACAGTGAGAATATCAATGTCATATCACAGTGAGAATATTATTGTAACAGCACTGTGAGAATATCAATGTCATATCACAGTGAGCATATCAATGTCTTATCACAGTGAGAATATCAATGTCATACCACAGTGAGAATATTATTGTAACAACACAGTGAGAATATCAATGTCTTATCACAGTGAGAATATTATTGTAACAGCACAGTGAGAGTATCAATGTCGTACACAGTGAGAATATCATTGTAACAACACAGTGAGAATATCAATGCCGTACACAGTGAGAATATTATTGTAACAACACAGTGAGAATATCAATGTCGTACTACTGTGAGAATATTATTGTAACAGCACTGTGAGAATATCAATGTCGTACCACAGTGAGAATATTATTGTAACAGCACTGTGAGAATATCAATGTCGTACACAGTGAGAATATTATTGTAACAGCACTGTGAGAATATCGATGTCGTACTATAGTGAGAATATTATTGAAACAACACAGTGAGAATATCAATGTCGTACTACATTGAGAATATTATTGTAACAGCCCAGTGAGAATATCAATGTCGTACCACAGTGAGAATATTATTGTCACAACACAGTGAGAATATCAATGTCATACCACAGTGAGAATGTTATTGTAACAACACAGTGAGAATATCAATGTCGTACCACAGTGAGAATATTATTGTAACCACA
>NW_025168106.1:0-1711 GCF_004010195.1 Chiloscyllium plagiosum | reverse complement strand
GATAAAAAAAATGGTTGGAAGGACACGGGCCAAGTGCAAGCAGGTGGTACTAATTTACTGTGGGATTATGGTCACCAAGACAAGTGACTGAAAGCTTGGTGAAGGTGGTTTTAAGGAATCTCTTAAGGTGGAGAAATTCCACAAAGAACAGCCATAGATAGCTGAGCAAATAAATGAGGAATGCTCAAGACTCTGGAATTCGATGAAGTGTAGGATAGGGACGGTGGCACAGTGGTTAGCACTACTGCCTCACAACGGCAGAGACCCGGATTCAATTCCCGCCTCAGCGACTGAGTGTGTGGAGTTTGCACGTTCTCCCAGTCTGTGTGGGTTTCCTCCCACAGTCCAAAAAAATGTGCAGGTCAGGTGAATTGGCCATGGTAAATTGCCCATAGTGTTAGGTGAAGGGGTAAATGTAGGGGAATGGGTCTGGGTGGGTACCCTTCGGCAGGTCGGTGTGGACCTGTTGGGCCAAAGGGCCTGTTTTCACACTGTAAGTAGTCTAATTTAAACACAAACAGGTTGGACCAAAGGGTCTGTTTTCATACTGTATGATTTGATGGCTCAGAATCTCTCTTCAAAAATAAAAATTGGATAAAACAGATCTCTTAATGCAATTGTATGGGCGACTGTGAATAACTGGGGTGCAAGCACTGATTGCTCTGGTATCGTCTTAGTCAGTGCCAGTCACTCAGGAAAAGAAACATTTATTCCGAACCCTTGAGTAGAAGGTCAAGAAGTGATGTTTCAGCTTTATAAAAGTTTGTTTAGGCCGCACTTAGAGGACTGCATTCAATTTTGGTCACCACATGACGGGAAGGATATGGAAGCTTTGGAGAGCGTGCATAAGAGGTTTACCTGGATGCTGCCTAGGCTAGGGGGTATGGGCTATAAAAGGAGAGGTTGGACAAACTCGGGTTGTTTTATCTGGAGCAGCAGAGGCTGAGGGGAGACCTGATAGAAGTCTATGAAATTATGAGAGGTATAGATAGAGTTGACAGAATATCTTCTCCAGAGTTGAAATGTCATACCAGAGGATATGCATTTAAAGTGAAAGGCGGAAAGTTCAAAGCAGATGTGAGGGGCAAGGTTTTTTTTTCACACATGATGTTATGTTTAAAATCACACAACACCAGGTTATAGTCCAACAGGTTGAATTGGAAGCACTAGTTTTCGGAGCACTGCTCCTTCATCAGGAGATAGTGTGAAGGAGCGTCATTCCGAAAGCTAGTGCTTTCAATTAAACCTGTTGGACTATAACCTGGTGTTGTGTGATTTTTAACTTTGCCTACCCCAGTCCAACACCAGCATCTCCAAATCGTGATGTTAAGTTTGTAATGCACTGCCAGGGGTGGTGGTGGAGGCAGGTACAATAAGGGCATTTAAGGGAGTTTTAGACAAGCACACAAACAAGCAAGGAATGGAGGGTTACGGACCATGGGCAGCAGAAAGGATTAGTTTAACATGTTCGGTCAAACAGCGTATTCATGTGCTGTATACTGTTCTATGTTCCTGTCTGCCAAGGAGTTCTCTATCCATGTTAGTGCACTACCCCAATCCCATGCATTTTACACGCTAATCGTTTTAGTGTTACCTTTTCAAAAGCCTTCTCAAATTCAAAGTAAACTCAAACCATATCCAAGTAAACTGGTTCATCTTATTGAATAGTCTAACTAATAGCCAAAGTTCAATGGTGCAATACCTTAGCAGG
>NW_025168105.1:0-1711 GCF_004010195.1 Chiloscyllium plagiosum | reverse complement strand
AAAGTGTGGCATAGTCAACATGATTTCATCAAGAGGAGATCTTGACAGATAAATCTGCTGAAAGTATTTGAGAAAGCAACGAGCGGGTTAGACCAAGGAAAAACAATAATTATCTGCCTGGACTTCAAGAGGACCTTTAACAATGTGCCGACAGGAATCCACTGATTAAGGTAAGTTCCATGGTGTCAGAAGCAAGGTGCTAACATGGATAGAAGCTTTGTTGTCTGGCAGAAATCAGACAATGGGGTAAAAACGTACTTTTCAGGATGGCAGCTAGTGACAAGTTGTGTTCCACAAGGCTGTGTTAGGAGAACAACTATTCACTTTAAAGATTAACGACCTGAAAATGGAACTGAGAATATTCTGGCGAATTTTTAAAACGATGCAGAGATAGATAGAAAGACACAGTATTGTGGAGGCAGGGAAAGATGATGAAGGATTTGGACAGGTTAGGAGAGTGGACAAAGAAATGACAGGTGTAGAACAACATGGGCGAGTAAGAGGTCATTTACATTGGAAAGAAGAAAAGAGGCAAAGATTACTTTTCAAATGAGGAGAAAGTTCAGAATTCTGAAGTGCAAAGAGAGTTGAGAATTCTCGTCCAGAATTCCCTCAAGGTAAATTTGAAGGTTAATTGAGAAGTTAGGAAGGCAAAGGCAAAAATGGCGTTTATTTCGAAAAGACTTGAATATAAAGTCAAGGCCATACTTCCAAACTTCCGAAGCTCTATAAGTCTCAGGCCAGACAAGACTTGGAACATTTTGCGCCGTTTTTTGCGCCATATCACAGGAATCATATATTGGCCTTGGAGCATGTTCAGAGGCGGTTCACAAGAATGATGTCAGCAATGAAAAACTGAACGTATGAAGAACATTTGCGGACTTTTCGTCTGTATTCGATGGAGTTAAGAACGATGGGGGTATCTAATTGCAACATACAGAATACTGAATGGCCTGCACAGAATAGATGTTAGCAAGATGTTTCCATTGACCGGCGAGACTCGCACCAAGGGCACCACATTAGAGCAGAGGGAAAACTTTTTATATTGGGGATAAAGAGAAATCTCTTCAACCAGCTAGTGATGAATCTATGGAACTCATAGCAACAGAAGGCTGTGGTGACCAGGTAATTGATTGTTTCTAAGATTGAGATCAGTAGGTTCTTCAGTACCAAGGGGATCAAGTGTAACTGGCAGAAAGATCGAGAATTGGGTTGAAAAACTTATCGGCTTTGATTGAATTGAGGAGCAGATGCAATAGGCTGAATGGCCTAATTTTTGTTCCGTGGTCTTATGGTCTTACCGTCTTACCAACAAGGTAGGCCCTTAATTATTGTTGAGGAGTTACCGGTATTGGACTGGGGTGGACAAAGTTAAAAAATCATACAACACCAGGTTGTCCAACATGCTTATTTGAACGTACACATTTTCGGGTTCTCCTTTATCAGGTAGTTACAGGTGCAGCAATATCGGAAACATAATTTAAAATTAAATACGTTTACTGTAAATGCCGTACCCTATAATCCTGCTCCACTAGCTACCTGATGAAGGAGCAGTGCTCCGAAAGCTGAGGCTTCCAAACAAACCTGCTGGACTATAACTTGGTGTTGTGAGATTGTTAATTTTATAGCTTATGGTTGAAAGGAATGAAGAATCATATTGTGAAAACTTATGCGATTTAAAGGGTGTCTGATAGAGGGGATGTTGAGTAGA
>NW_025168104.1:477-1711 GCF_004010195.1 Chiloscyllium plagiosum | reverse complement strand
TGGCAGTACGGCACTCCCTCAGTACTGACCCTCGGACAGTGCAGAACTTCCGCAGTACTGACCCTCTAACAGTGCGGCACTCCCTCAGTACTGACCTCTGACAGTGCAGCGCTCCCTCAGTACTGACCCTCTGACAGTGCAGCGCTCCCTCAGTACTGACCCTCTGACAGTGCTGCTATCCCTCAGTACTGACCCTCTGAGAGTGCGGCACTCCCTCTGTACTGACCCTCTGACAGTGTGGCACTCCCTCAGTACTCTACCTCAGACAGTACGGCACTCCCTCAGTACTGACCCTCTGACAGTGTGGCACACCCTCAGTACTGACCATCTGACAGTGCGGCACTCCCTCAGTACTGACCCTCTGACAGTGCGGCAGTCCGTCAGTACTGACCCTCTGACAGTGCAGCACTCCCTCAGTACTGACCCTCTGACAGTGCAGAACCTCCTCAGTACTGACCCTCTGACAGCGTAGTGACTCCTCAGTACTGACCCTCTGACAGTACGGCACTCCCTCAGTACTGACCCTCTGACAGTGCGGCACTCCCTCAGTACTGACCCTCTGACAGCGCAGCTCTCCCTCAGTACTGACCCTCTGACAGTACGGCACTCACTCAGTACTGACCCTCTGACAGTGCGTCACTCACTCAGTACTGACCCTCTGACAGTGCAGTGACTCTCAGTACTGACCCTCTGACAGTGCGGCACTCCCTCAGTACTGACCCTCTGACAGTGTGGCACTCCCTCAGTACTGAACCTCTGACAGCGCAATGACCCCTCAGTACTGACCGTCTGACAGTGCGGCACTCCCTCAGTACTGACCCTCTGACAGTGCGTCACTCCCTCAGTACTGACCCTCTGACAGCGCAGGACTCCTCAGTACTGACACTCTGACAGTATGGCACTCCCTCAGTACTGACCCTCTGACAGCGCAGTGACCCCTCAGTACTGACCCTCTGACAGTGCAGCACTCCCTCAGTACTGAACCTCTGACAGTGCGTCACTCCCTCAGTACTGACCCTTTGACAGCGCAGGACTCCTCAGTACTGACACTCTGACAGCATGACACTCCCTCAGTACTGACCCTCTGACAGCGCAGTGACCCCTCAGTACTGACCCTCTGACAGTGCAGCACTCCCTCAGTACTGAACCTCTGACAGTGCGTCACTCCCTCAGTACTGACCCTTTGACAGCGCAGTGACCCCTCAGTACTGACCCTCTGACAGTACGGCACTCC
>NW_025168104.1:0-472 GCF_004010195.1 Chiloscyllium plagiosum | reverse complement strand
AGCTCTCCCTCATTTCTGACCATCTGACAGTGCCGTGACCCCTCAGTACTGACCCTCTGACAGTGCAGCAACCCCTCAGTACTGACCCTCTGACAGTGCGGCACTCCCTCAGTACTGACCCTCTGACAGTGCGTCACTCCCTCAGTGCTGACCCTCTGACAGCGCAGTGACCCCTCAGTACTGACCATCTGACAGTGTGGCACTGCCCCTATACCGACCGTGTGACAGTGCAGTACACCCTCAGTGCTCACCCACTGACAGTGCAGCACTCCTTCAGTACTGACCCTCTGACAGTGCAGTACACCCTCAGTACTGACCCTCTGACAGTGCAGCTCTTTGACAGTGCAGCGTTCCTTCAGGTCTGACAGTCTTACAGTGTAGCGCACCCTCAGTACTAACTCTCTGAGAATGCACCGCTCCCTCAGTTGTGACTCTTTGCCAGTGCAGCACTCCCTCAGTACTGATCCTCCGA
>NW_025168103.1:0-1711 GCF_004010195.1 Chiloscyllium plagiosum | reverse complement strand
ATAATGGAGAGGTTTATCACTATAAGAGATGGGGATCACTCTATAATGTAGAGGTTTATCACAGTAACAGACTGGGATCTGTCTATAATGGGGAGGTTTATCTCAGGAACAGACAGGAATCTGTCTATAATGGGGAGTTTTATCACAGTAACAGACTGGGATCTGTCTATAATGGAGAGGTTTATCACTGTAAGAGATGGCGATCACTCTATAATGTAGAGGTTTATCACAGTAACAGACTGGGATCTGTCTATAATGGGGAGGTTTATCTCAGTAACAGACTGGGTTCTGTCTATAATGGAGAGGTTTATCACAGTAACAGACTGGGATCTGTCTATAATGGGGAGGTTTATCTCAGTAACAGACTGGGATCTGTCTATAATGGAGAGGCTTATCACAGTAACAGATTGGGATATGTCTATAATGGGGAGGTTTATCACAGTAACAGACAGGGATCTGTCTATAATGGAGAGGTTTATTACAGTAACACACTGGGATCTGTCTATAATGGAGAGGTTTATCACAGTAACAGACTGGGATCTGTCGATAATGGGGAGGTTTATCACAGTAACAGACTGGGATCTGTCGGTAATGCGGAGGTTTATCACAGTAATAGACTGGGATCTGTCTATAATGGAGAGGTTTATCTCAGCAACAGACTGGGATCTGTCTATAATGGGGAGTTTTATCTCAGTTACAGACTGAGATCTGTCTATAATGGGGAGGTTTATCTCAGGAACAGACTGAGGTCTGTCAATAATGGAGAGGTTTATCACAGTAACAGACTGGGAGCTGTCTATAATGGGGAGGTTCATCACAGTAACAGACTGGGATCTGTCTATAATGGGGAGGGTTATCACAGTAACAGACTGGGATCTGTGTATAATGGGGAGGTTTATCACATTAACAGACTGGGCTCTATCTATAATGGAGAGGTTTATCACAGTAACAGACTGGGATGTGTCTATAATGGAGAGTTTTATCACAGTAACAGACTGGGATCTGTCTATAATGGAGAGGTTTATCACAGTAACTGACTGGGATCTATCTAATGGAGAGGTTTATCACAGTAACAGACAGGGATCTGTCTATAATGGAGAGGTTTATCACAGTAACAGACTGGGATCTGTCTATAATGGAGAGGTTTATCACAGGAACAGACAGGGATCTGTCTTCAATAGAGAGGTTTATCACAGTAACAGATAGGGATCTGACTACAATGGAGAGGTTTATTACAGTAATAGACTGGGATCTGTCTATAATCGAGAGGTTTATCACAGCAACAGACTGGGATCTGTCTATAATGGAGAGCTTTATCACAGTAACAGACTGGGATCGGTCTATAACGGGGAGGTTTATCACAGTAACAGACTGGGATCTGTCTAATAATAGAGAGGTTTATCACAGTAACAGACTGGGATCTGTCTATAATGGAGAGGTTTATCACAGTAACAGACAGGGATCTGTCTATAATGGGGAGTTTTATCACAGTAACAGACTGGGATCTGTCTATAATGGAGAGGTTTATCACAGTAACAGACGGGGATCACTCTGTAATGTAGAGGTTTATCACAGTAACAGACTGGGATCTGTCTATAATGGGGAGGTTTATCTCAGTAACAGACTGGGATCTGTCTATAATGGAGAGGTTTATCACAGTAACAGACTGGGATCTGTTTATAATGGGGAGGTTTATCTCAGTAACAGACTG
>NW_025168102.1:0-1711 GCF_004010195.1 Chiloscyllium plagiosum | reverse complement strand
CCTTGTGATGGGAATAGACAGGTCGTGAACTCATCGAACTCTCTCAAAATCAAACGTGCAAGAAGTAGGAACCCATTCAGGTGAGGGGATAAACAGCACATGGAGCCTTTCACTTGTTGTAATAGCCTGTTTAATGAGAGCAGAAAAATCAGAATCTGACAATTATCATGATGTTACAACTGAACAAGCTGCGATTTTCTGAAAGTGTGGGCGAACCAGGTATGAAGGGCTGAACGGCCTGCTGCTTCTCATTGTCTGGGTGCCCCCGTGTGCCTCCAACCGTCAGTCAATCAGGGACAACAGCGTGTTCCTGAGCATAGTGATTGGTAACCCATACTGCCTCCCCCTCCCCATCCACCGCTGGTGCTATAGTCAGATCCATGTCATTGCACTGATGGAATCCTGGCCATACATGAACAATTCCTGCACTGGGAACACTGTGGCCATGTCTGAGCATCTCTTTGTTGTTTTGCAGAGTCATGAAATGAACAGTTTACGTGGCCAGCTGTTACACCACGTTTCCGAACTTTGCTCGGAAATTGGACAGTCACTGCATAAATTAATGTGTCACTGCAGCTGAAATCCTTCAGCAATTATCCGATGTACATAAAAAATGACGAGCGAGCCATACTTTCTGAGAATTGTTCCTTTAATGCGGAAGTATAAGTTGTTTGCAACGTACACTGTCCACAGAAGGATGAAGCTCATGGATATGGTCAAGAGGGAAATCAGCGACTTCCTCTGGTTCGCAATCTCTGCGTCTTGGTACTCAGGCCCCTCAGTGTCTTGCGGAATCGACTAGCCACCAAAATGTATCTGACAGCCATACTGCTCATCAACAGAATTAACACGAATTGGATGAAAATAGTTGAAATGTTATCAAATCAGTTAAACTCCAATCACCTGGAATCAGTAATTAACTTAAGTTTACATGGCAGTACCATAGAACGTTGTCAACTTCCCTCCTAGATTGAAACTAAAACAGAAGTGATTTCTAATTTTGGGACAGAGCAGAATGCCAGTTGCAGCTCGAACCACAGCCAAGTCTTTGTCTGCCCAAAATTTTCTCTTAGCTTTCGGCAGCAAATGGTTACAAAACGATTAAAGGAGAAAATACAGTGAGCCAGAGGGAACACTCTGTGGCTGCACTGTCAAGGACAAAGATGGCACTGCACACAAGAGTGATGTTCAGAAAACATATTGGGAAATAAAATTGTTTCAGTCGACTGAATATGATGTTAGTGAGAATGAACTGGAGACCCGACATTGCCATATCTAATAGGCAGCGCGTTGTGCATTTGGAGAGGCCACACTTTCCCGGGCGAGAAACAAATTCACCAGAAAATTAACGAAAGAGGCAGCAAGTGAATCGGAAATCGGAAATTACTGATCAAACATTATCCATGTCTGCTCAGAGAGCAATTGAAGATCTTAGGCCTTAAATGGGTCAGTTGGAAGGATTCAGGTATCAAGTTTAAACAGGACAGCTCTTCGCCTCGCTCATTTCAAAGCAGCTCACTCCAGGATTGGGGACAGAAATTTGACAGACGAGAAGTGGTCGTCAATTCTACGATGAGAGGTAAGAGGTTTCGAGGAGATTGGAGTAAAAAGGCTTTCAACAAGAGAGTGAGGGGATCTTGCAATTCAGTGCTTCGGAATTTATCAGGATAAACACTTCAAGTATTGCAACATTCATGATGAGGAGTATAGT
>NW_025168101.1:0-1711 GCF_004010195.1 Chiloscyllium plagiosum | reverse complement strand
GATATCAGCGCCAGACTTCATGTCGTTCTGTACGTGCACGATATCAGCGCCAGACTTCATGTCGTTCTGTACATGCAGTATATCAGTGCCAGTCTTCATGTCGTTCGGTACATGCGCGATGTCAGCGCCAGTCTTCAAGTCGTTCTGTACATGCACGATGTCAGCGCCAATCTACATGTCATTCTGTACAAGCACGATGTCAGTGCCAGTCTCCATGTCGTTCTGTACATACACGACGTCAGTGCCAGTCTCCATGTCGTTCTGTACATACACGATGTCAGCGCCAGTCTTCATATCGTTCTGTACATGCACGATGTCAGCGCCAGTCGTCATATTCTTCTGTACATGCACAATGTGACTCCAGTCTTCATGTCGTTCTGTACATGCATGGTGTCAGCGCCAGTCGTCATGTCATTCTGTACATGGGCGATGTCAGCGCCAGCATGCATGTCGTTCTACACATGCACAATGTCAGCGCCAATCTTCATGTCGTTCTGTTCATGCACGATGTCAGCGCCAGTCTTCATGTCGTTCTGTACATGGGCGATGTCAGCGCCAGCATGCATGTCGTTCTACACATGCACAATGTCAGCGCCAATCTTCATGTCGTTCTGTTCATGCACGATGTCAGCGCCAGTCTTCATGTCGTTCTGTACATGGGCGATGTCAGCGCCAGCATGCATGTCGTTCTACACATGCACAATGTCAGCGCCAATCTTCATGTCGTTCTGTTCATGCACAATGTCAGCGCCAGTCTTCATGTCGTTCAGTACATGCGCGATGTCAGTATCAATCCTCATGTCGTTCTGCACATGCACGATGTCAGCGCCAGTCTTCATGTCGTTCTGTACATGTGCGATGTCAGCGCCAGTCTTCAAGTCGTTCTGTACATGCACGATTTCAGCGCCAGTCTTCAGGTCAATCTGAACATGCATGATGTCAGTGCCAGTCTTCATGTCGTTCTGTACAAGCACGATGTCAGCGCCAGTCTTCATGTCACTCTGTACATGTGCGATGTCAGTATCAGTCTTCATGTCGTTCTGGACATGCACAATGTCAGCGCCAGTCTTCATGTCACTCTGTACATGTGCGATGTCAGCGCCAGTCTCCATGTCGTTCTGTACATGCACGATTTTCGCGCCAGTCTTCAGGTCAATCTGAACATGCGCGATGTCAGCGCCAGTCATCATGTCGTTCTGTACAAGCACGATGTCAGCGCCAGTCTTCAAGTCGTTCTGTACAAGCACGATGTCAGTGCCAGTCTTCATGTCGTTCTGTACAAGCACGACGTCAGCGCCAGTCTTCATATCGTTCTGTACATGCACGATGTCAGCGCCAGTCTTCATATTGATCTGTACATGCACAATGTGACTCCAGTCTTCATGTCGTTCTGTACATGCATGGTGTCAGCGCCGGTCGTCATGTCATTCTGTACATGCGCGATTTCAGCGCTAGTCTCCATGTCGTTCTGTACATGCACGATGTCAGTGCCAGTCTTCATATTGTTCTATAAATGTGCGATGTCAGTGCCAGTCTACATGTCATTCTGTACATGCACGACTTCAGCGCCAGTCTTCAGGTCAATCTGAACATGCACGATGTCAGTGCCAGTCTTCATGTCGTTCTGTACATGCGCGATGTCAGCGCCAGTCTTCATGTCATTCTGTACAAGCACAATGTCAGCGCCAGTCTTCATGTCATTCTGGACATG
>NW_025168100.1:0-1711 GCF_004010195.1 Chiloscyllium plagiosum | reverse complement strand
ATGTGGGTGGACTGTAGGCAGCTGGGATTTAATCAAGAGAAGTGGAGATTAGGCAGAAACACTGAGAGAGGTGACAGCAAAGAAAGCTCTCATGATAACAGCAGAGTTGCTCCGTGATCCAGTGAGTGGTGAGGCACCTGAGATTGTGGGGGGAGGCAGATTCAATCAGGGATTCGGGAAAACACTCAGACAATGACCTATCCATCTGATTGTTAACTCAGACAGATTGGCAGAAAGAGAGATGCACATTTCGATAGCACCTTTGATAACCTGAGGCAATGAAACATGCTTCCAACCCAATGATTTCAACCTCAAATCTCTGAAAACACAGACACAAAGCTTTCTACTTGTACCAGGTTGTCTCTCAGCCTCCTCTTTTCTTAAGAAAATAGTTTTAAGCTGTTAAGCCTTTCCTTGTGATTATAATATCTGCTTTTCTGTCAGATTTGTGACTGAAACTTTATGTTCCTGTTGTGAGTGATGCTAGTAGCAGAAACAGTTCCGGACTTGTGAGGGATTTCGGTTGGAGTATTTATATTTACAAATTCATTTTCACCCTCACAAACAGTGTGAAATTGATGTAAAACTGAAGGAAAGGATTGAGTGAGAACCCAGAGAAACACAAAACGCAGCAGGTGTACCTGAGCTAAATGAAACTGGCATGAGGAAAATGTGACAACAATCACAATCAGTTAGAATCACAGCATCCCTAGGGCGCACAAACAGGCTATTCGGTCCATCGATTCTGCAATGACCTGCTGTCCCACCCTACCCCCATAACCCCACATTTATCATGGCTAACCCAACCCACCTAACCTACACATTACAGGCCATGTTAGCACGGACAAAACATCAAACCTGCACATCCGTGGGAGGGTCTCAAATTATGTCTAACTGCTCAGGATTGTGGACGAGGACTCAAAATACTTTACTCTGACGCAAATCCTCTTTTCTTTTCAAAATAAAATCGAGGTGAAACTGCAGCCAGAAAGATTTCCGATTATCTCATGAGGAAGAGAATTCAAAACTCGTGTCACTGACCCAGGGGGCGCAGTGAAGTCACAGAGGTCTGGGAATCAGAAATGTAACAAGTTGTGAGCAAGATGGGGGTGAGACAAGGACAAAAAGACAGTCTGTCACACGGGGGAAGGCAGGAGAGATTACACAGCAGAAATGGTAGTCGCTCAAGGCCATGGGGAATGGAGTTAGGGCTGGCAAAGAAACCAGGAAACAAGGTGTGCAGCTGTGAAAGATATTCATTATAAAAACAGATTATAACAACATAGAGGGCAGAGTTCACAGTCTGAAATTATTGCTCTCATTGGTGAGTACAGACGCTTTAAAGCCTGGGTCATTCTATTACAGCCAACATATGCAGGATGGGCCACTTGGCCTCAATCTGTGCTGTAACTTTCTGATAAAGTTATTCTGACATTTGGAATTCAGGTCGGATGATGTTCATAAATTCTCAAATTGGACTTGACTTTAATATCCTGGATAAATGTCAAATAAATAACAATGATCCCATTCTGCAGACTTTAGTCCGCAGCGCTGTGTGCTATAGCATTTCAGTTACATCCAAGTCCATTTATTCAAATGTGATGCTGGTTACTGCCTCTGCCACCCCAACAATGAGTTCCTGCTCCCCACCATCTCCGAGTGAAATGAATTCTTCCCTCCTTCTTTCTGAGAATTAGTTTCAATCTAAAAC
>NW_025168099.1:0-1711 GCF_004010195.1 Chiloscyllium plagiosum | reverse complement strand
TCTTGAATTTATTCAAATGACTAAGTATCAACAGCTCTCTGGGAAAGACTCAAAACCCTCTGAGTGAAGAAATTCATAGAACCCCCAACAATGTGGAAACAGGCCATTCAGCATATACTGCCTCTCCAAAGAGCATCCCACCCAAATCCAATCCCCTATAACCTTGCATTTCCCATGGCTAATCCACCTAACTCACACATATTTGGACTGTAGGAGGAAATCAGATCACCTGGACAGAACCCAGGCAGACACAGGGAGAATGTGCATACTCCACACAGCCGGAGGGTGGAATCAAACCCCGTCCCTGCACTGTGGGGTAGCAGCGTGAGCCACTGTGCCACCCCATTTGATTCTGAGCAATAAATGCTGGCATACCAAGTGATGCCCAATCCTTGAAATGAATTAAGAAAGGATCTGTTACGTTTTGAATAGGAGTGTGATGAGTTACTCCCCATTTCCCTGGAAACTCCAAAAACAGTCAAGAAGCTTGAAATCATTCAGTACAAAGTAATCTGCTTGATTGGCACCACATCCACAAACATCCACTCCCTCCACCACTGATGCTCAGTAGCAGCCGTGTACACCATCTACAAGATGCACTGCAGATATTCACCAAGTCTCCTGAGACAGCACCTTCCCAACCCACAACCATTTCCATCTAGAAGGACAAGAGCAGCAGATACGCAAAACACCACCACCTACAAGTTCCCTTCCAATCTACATAGTATCCTGATTGAAAATATATTACTGTTCCTTCAGTGTTGCTGAGTCAAGATCCTGGAATTCCCTCCCTTAGGGCATTGTGGGTTTATCTACAGCACATGGACTGCAGTGGTTCAAGAAGGCAGCTCAGCACCACCTTGCAAAGGGCAGGATTGTGGCTCAGTGGTTAGTGCTGTTATATCACAGCATCAGGCACCTGGGTTCAATTCCACCTTGGGAAGACTGTCTATGTGTGTTTGCACATTTTCCCCATGTCTGAGTGAGTTTCCTCCACATAGTCAATAGATGTGTAGGTTAAGTAGATTAGCCATGCTAAATTGCACGTAGTGTCTAGAGATGTGCAGGTTTGGTAGGTTAGCCATGGGAAATGCATCATTAGAGGGATGGGTTTGGTCCAGATGGGATGCTCTTTTGTGGGTGGTGTGAACTTGATGGGCTGAATGGCCTGCTTCTACACTGTATAATGATTCTATGATTCTCAAGAGCAACTAGGAATGTGTAATAAATGCTGGCCCACACAGCAATACTCATGTCCTCAGTGTGAGTTTTAAACAAAAAGACCATCTGCACTGCTTACTATTCCATCAGTCTTTGTGTCAATGTGGAACTATGATTCTCATAAATACATACAGTAAGTAGTTAAGGCTTCAGCACAGAATCCTTGTGGAACACCACTCATCACTTTCGTTCTCTGTTGTCTGTCACCAAACCAGCCTCCGAACCAAGTCAAACATTCATCTTCAATCCCATGGGTTTTAACTTTGGTCAGCAGGCTGTTTTGTGGGAAATAATTAAGTACTTCAGAAAGTTGATAAGACTATACGTCCTATCAACTATTTTAGTTTGTGCATTTGGTTCATCAGTCAGAACCTACCCATCACAAATCTATGTGGGCCATTTCCAATTCTCCACATGTTCATTCTCTTGGCTGTTAATTATAGATTCCAATGAAAGTCCCAAAAGAGATGTTAGATTGACCAGGATATAA
>NW_025168098.1:0-1711 GCF_004010195.1 Chiloscyllium plagiosum | reverse complement strand
TTTAAGGGGTTTTGCCAAATACAAAAATCAAGGGGAGGAATCCCTGGACGCTGCTCTATCTCGTCCTGTGCCGGTGGAAGAAGTCGATCAGGCCTTAAGGGCAATGGACGCAAACACCGCCGCAGGACCAGATGGGGTAACGTTAAGGGAGATTATTAAAGTCTTTAACAAAGATAATTCAATACTGCCTAGGGTGTATAGCATTTGGCTACAAAGTGGTAGGATCCCAGACAGGTTAAAAACTAGTAGAACAGTGTTAATCCCAAAAGTGAGCAGTGAGGATAAACTTAAAGATATAGATAATTGGAGGCCAATAACCATCGGGCCAATCCTGCTCAGACTTTTTACTAAAATCGTGGCGGGTAGGCTTAATAAGGTAATAGTTTTAAACAAATGTCAAAAAGGTTTTATGTCTGGTATCTCAGGTTGTGAGGAAAATATTAAAATCCTTGAGAATATTATGAAAGGTGCCAAGAAGAGGAAGAAAAATTTAGCTGTAGTCTTTATAGACTTGGCGAAAGCTTTTGACACGATAGGGCATAAATTAATTATTACTGCGTTAAGAAGGCTTCATCTTCCGGTGTTATTTATCAAATTGATAATAAATTTATATGATAATAACTTCACTCAGGTAGAGGGGTCTAACTGTAAAACCGGGAATATTCCCATTTTACGGGGGGTAAAACAGGGCGATGCTTTATCACCAATTTTATTTAACATAGTTATGGACCCGTTACTTTGCACAATTGAAGAGAAACAAAAAGGAATATTTCTTGGGGAGGACTTGATTAGTGAAACTTATGAGGGGATGGCGTGCAATTTGAAAATAGTGGAGAAATTTTGTAATAATACCGGAATGGGGATTAATATTAATAAAACCAAGGGCTTTTATCTTACCCATAAAAATAAAACTTTTATATATAACGATGTTGTAAATTGGAGTATTAACGGGGGGATTATACAGTTTATAGAGCTGGGTGTTACTGACAAGTATCTTGGGGCCAAAATTGACCCATGGGTGGGAGTCAGTAACATCGAATGGGAAAAGCAGTTAGAGGAATGGGTGAAGAATTTAAAAAGGTCTCCTCTAAAACCAGGCCAGAAATTTGAAATTTTAAAAACATATTTTATCCCTCGATTGTATTTTTATCTAATTTTAGCAGAAGTTTCTCTTAACTATCTTAGTAAACTAGACAATATTATTAAAAATGCGGTGAAGGAAATCTTACATCTTCCTCAACCTATTACGGACGGGGTGCTTTACGCAAAAGCCCGTGATGGTGGCCTGGCATTAAATCGTCTGTCAGTATTCGACGGATGAAATATTACATGCCTCATTTCATTTTGAAGGCAGTAGCGTGAAGGAGAAGATGCGGAAAATGAGTAGTCTAAAGGCACTGGAGAACATCTGGAATCCGTGTATCAATCAAGGGTCAAATGTTGGAGATACTATTATGGAAGAAGATGAAGAGATGGAAGAATTTGCGAGTTCCAACTATGCAAATTGGAGGACTATAGAATTACAGAAGTGGATGGCCCTCCCCTGTCAAGGGGCAGGGACACATTACTATAAGAATGATAGTATCTCCAATAACTGGTTGAAGAGGACAGACTCTATGAAAATGTCCAAAGTGATTAATTCACTGTTACTACGAACGAATTTGTATCCAACAAGGGTGACATTATCGTATGGCAGGCCATTCAACATCAA
>NW_025168097.1:0-1711 GCF_004010195.1 Chiloscyllium plagiosum | reverse complement strand
TAACAGAAATATACTTTCTCTGGACTCTCGTTACCTCATTTCTGGTGACTTCCTATTTTCCAGCCGTCCATTTACCTGTGAACATCTGCGCCCAATCAGCTTTTGAAAGTTCTTGCCTAATACTGTTAAAATTGGCCTTCCTCCAATTTAGAACTTCGACTTTTAGATCTGGTCTATCTATTTCCATCATTATTTAAAAACTAATAGAACTATGGTCGCTGGCCCCAAAGTGCTCCCCCACTGTCACCTCAGTCACCTGTCCTGCCTTATTTCCCATGAGTAGGTCAAGATTGGGACCTTCTCTGGTAGGTACATCGACATACTGAATCAGAAAACTTTCTTGTACACACTTAACACCAGCAATCACCTAGCTTCCCACAGAGTTCCAGTGTGCACCTGATCAAGTCCAGGGATTTATCCACTTTTATGCATTTTAAAACATCCAGCACTTCCTCCTCTGTGAACCCTGAAGACTGTGGCAGTCCCAGTTTATGTTTGGAAAGTTAAAATCCCCTACCATAATCACCCTATTATTCTTGCAGATAACTGAGATCTCCTTACAAATTTGTTTCTCAATTTCCCTCTGACTATTAGGGGGTCCATAATACAATCCCAACAATGTGATCATCCCTTTCTTATTTCTCAGTTCCACCAAATAACTTCCCTGGATGTATTTCTGGGAATATCCTCCCTCAGTACAGCTGTGCGTTCCATTTGAACATTCAGTGATTTAGTGGACAATGCGGCAAAGACAATTGGTTCAAAGAAATCTTCTTTCTTTTGATCTTTGTGTGACATTTCAGGCATGAAGTATTGACTGTGAGTGTGGCCATGTAATTAAATCTAAAGCTAGAAACACACTAGAGACAGATCACTTCGACAACTTAATGTAAATTATGTTATACAATTCAGCTGGACAAAATATTAACGCAGAAGTATATACCGTCACTGGACTGAAGACAGGTGCAAAAACCTAACAATAAAGAAGTGAAGAAATTACCAGCATCAGCGTTTCGTCGTGTATTATACTTGGTGTATACACCACTTCGCAAAGGGTCCCCAGACTTCTGAGCACAGAGGAAGTGAGGACTGCAGATGTTGAAAAGTCAGTCAAATAGTGAGGTATTGGACAAACACAGCAGGCCACGCAGCATCCAAGGAACAGGAGATTGCATTGGAGAGGGACTTGCAAAGATCCATGTGAGGGGGGAGGAGATTGTAGTGGGAGAGGGACTCGCTAACATCCTTGTGGAGGGAGGAAGAGATTGCAATGGGAGAGGGACTTGCTAAGATCCTTGTGGAGGGGGGGAGGAGATTGTAGTGGGAGAGGGACTCGCTAACATCCTTGTGGAGGGAGGAGGAGATTGCAATGGGAGAGGGACTTGCTAAGATCCTTGTGGAGGGGGGGAGGAGGTTGCAATGAGACAGGGACTCTCTAAGATCCTTGTGGAGGAAGATGGACATTGCAATGGGAGAGGGACTCACTAAGATCCTTGTGGAGGAAGATGGAGATTGCAATGGGAGAGGGACTCGCTAAGATCCTTGTGGAGGAAGATGGACATTGCAATGGGAGAGGCACTCGCTACGATCCTTGTGGAGGGAGCTGGAGATTGCAATGGGAGAGGGACTCGCTACGATCCTTGTGGAGGGAGCTGGAGATTGCAATGGGAGAGGGACTCGCTAACATCCATGTGGGGGGGAGGAGATTGCA
>NW_025168096.1:0-1711 GCF_004010195.1 Chiloscyllium plagiosum | reverse complement strand
AGTTTTAATTTCAGTCATTTTACTCCTGCCACAAAATGCCTTTGTCTTTCTTCATCCAAGTCTCCACAACGTGTCAAAACTTAAGTTTTCTCGCCCTGTCACCTGTATAATTTCAAACTCAATGGCAGCAATAATAAGCTTAATCGAAATAGACTGTTATTTTTCTCCCTAAACTTCTCCAAAAACTTGAAGAGGTCACGATCAGTGATAAATATTTGTCTCATGCATGTTATTCGCAATTTAAATGCTGAAATGTTGTAACGCCATCACCAAGCTCAAGGCCTCCTTCCCCATTGTGGAATACATCTGTTGATGTTTTCACTGGACACTTCAACCACATGTTACATAATGGACCACTTCTCATCTCTCCAATAATCCGTCTGAAAGACATAGCTCCTCAAGTCTCAGCATAAAAGAATTACAAGCTTCTGTACCTCTTAATGCTGTAACTTCTTTACCTGCTACTCCTGGCCTTTGCCAATAAACCTTACTCTCACAGATAAATGTTTTAAGAAATCTCGCACAATCTTCTGAATCTCTCACAGAAACCAAACCTTGATTTATGAACTCAATTATCATCATCAGCCATTTCAGCTTCCCGTCTTGCCGTTTTAACTCTCTGCTCTTCCACACGAATTCTCAGGATTGCAGGAAGTGAATTGTTGAACTTCTCCAAAATAAGAATCTCTCTAAGAGTGTCATAGGTGTGCTCTGTTTTTAATGCCCTTACTCACATTTCAAGCTCACTTTGTTTGATCCTTTCAAACTGAATGTGAGTTTAACCAGGGACCTTTTTTTAGATTCCTGAAACAATGTCTGTCAGCTTCTGGCACTAGCTCATATGCACTTCAGACGGCTTTATTCACTACCCCATACTAGCCAGATACCTCCTCTGATAGGGATGCAAATACCTATCAGCTTTGTTTGGATCAACTAAATCCACATTGTCACTGGTTTAGCCACTTACTCAAATGAAAATCAAAAGGCTTCCCCATCCTTCTCATCAAATTTCCTTAATACCTGGAAGTATTTAAATAGAACTCCATTAGGCCATTGGTTACATTAGGGTTGCTCAACCTCACTATCCTCCTCATCCCGCCGACCGTCTACCTTCATCTCCGCCTTCTATGTCAACTTTTCTCTCTAATTGCTAACTGTTTAAGTTGAAACTCTCTGCTTTTATTCTATCCTTTTCTCTCTTTCTTCTTCATTTCAGGGATGTGTGGGTTGGGTGCCTTATTCAGGGTAAATGTGTAATAATAGGGGAGAGGACTGGGTCTGGGTAGGTTACTCCTCGGAGGTCGGTGCGGACTTGTTGTTTTGAATGGCCTGTTTGCAAATTCTAAACCGAATTTGGTATTATCGATTTAGAACCGGACAAGAGTCCCCAGTTTGCTATAGACGAACCAAACTGCCTCAAACTGTTTTAAGAAGGTAGCTTGGATGCCAACCTTTTCTTATTTTAAAGGAGATGTGATTTGGGTGTTTCAGATGTGATGTTACTAGTTTAACCACTCACAATTAAGCAAGACACAATATATTTAAACACTATAATGAAAATCCAAACAAATTGAAGAGGAATTTAGAATAATTTAACTATTGGAAACCTTAACAGAATAATGGAAACAGTACCTTCTACAAATGAACTGTTCGAATATACTAATATCATCGAAACAAACACCTTGGCAAAATGGAAATTTCAGACATACAT
>NW_025168095.1:0-1711 GCF_004010195.1 Chiloscyllium plagiosum | reverse complement strand
ATAATCCTGAACCACCTGACAAACTCTCCTGACCCACAATGACTATTCTCCATCACCCATCTATACCCCACCACACCCACTTGCCACGCTACCCTGTCATCCAACCCACTGCCACTCTCATTTCCACTTTTCCATTGCTGAAGCTTCTCAGAGAGAGGATGGGTTTTTAAACTGTTAACTTAAGAGAGTACCTCAGCTAGTGCTGAAAAATGGGGTATGGCTTCAATGAAGATTGCTTCCTGAAAGGATTCCTAGTTTGGTGAGCATTTCAGAACCTCCCTTTGGAAGATGGGCTCAGAAAATAAGAGTTAAGTATGTAACATTTTTTCTAATCAGAGTTGTAAAAGGTGATTCCGGTTCAGTTTGGAAGACTTGGGCCAATAATCTTAAAAACCTTACAATTAAACACTGTAGACCTAAATGGTTTGGCGTTGGAAAGGAACTGAAACTAATTAAAGAAAAATTATTTTGTGATTTTATTGCACAGAACAAGCAATAACTGAAGAACACACAGGTGTAATGATGTGGGAACTCTGAAAACAGGAAACAAACATTAAAAAGCAATGATGTTTTTAATATTATGGAAAGAAATCAATATTTAAAATGACAATATCAATTGAGAAAAAAAACCACCATTCTTGTACCAATATAACTGGAATTGAAATGTCCAGCGCTGCTCAGTAAATCACTGGGGACAAGTTAATAAGTAACAGTTGTTGAAGATAAAATGAACAGATCTGAGAAATGCAGGGGTCAGTAGCATGTTAAAGATTTCTGACCTGGAATCCACTGAGTGCAGTAAAATTCTTGCTGCTGTTGTATGTCTTTAATTAGAAGTTTGTGTTTTTGGTCCACTTGTTCCATAAATTTAAATGAAACAACAGGATTGGTTAACTTTCTCCATAAGGACTACTGTTGTCGGCCAGCTGATTAAAGGAATAAAAAGCTGAACCAGATGGACTACAATGGTTTCAGTTTTAATCCCTGGTCTCTGATGAGTCAGCTGTGCTTAACTGGGAAATCGACAAAGTGGGGCTGTGTTACAATGGTACCCAGCAACTCCTGGATCAGGAGGGGAACATGTAACTACTTCTCTTTTCGTTCCTGATTATGCCGGCGGTGACATAATGTAACATCTCCTTTTCCTGCTTAAGTAACAACCCCCAATTGAATAAATTAAGCAAAAGCCTACTGGCAATCATATGGGTAGTGCGCAAGCACAGGATTTACATGGACTGGGAGATTTCACTGTCAAGGTCCCTATTGATTATTCAATTGGTGAGAAACTGCACTTCAAAAATAATTTGCAAGACAGAGATGCTAAATTTTATCCAAAAATGCAAAGTGTAATGGACACATCTTTTTTATTGGTGCTAATGAAAAAGAGAGGAGCTACTTCAGAAGAGTGATGTCAGTGTTAGTCAAGAAATGAGGAGTTAAGGTTTGTTTTAAAACCTATCAATTTTTGGGCGAGACACAAGATTCAGAAAGGGAATTCTACCATCTTGGGAATCAGTCAGTTGGACTCTTAGACACATGCATGGTAGAAAGCAGGACAGAAAATAACAGCCTCATATTTCCAATAACTAGACATTACTAAACACAGGTCCAGATTATGTTCTTCATAGAATGGGCTTGAACAAAATAGAAATTACAATAGGACCAAGAATATCAGTTATCAGAATGAGCTATTGTAGGAAACAAGCTTGAG
>NW_025168094.1:0-1711 GCF_004010195.1 Chiloscyllium plagiosum | reverse complement strand
GCCGGGAGGGTAACTGCTCCTGGTTTACAGATCAGTGCACTGGGATGGGGTACACAGTCCTACATGCTGGGAGGGTTACAGATTAATTCATGGCTGATCACTGCACTTTTCTGTGTTAGTCAGACTATCTGGTTGAGGTTTATTGATAATGCAATGTTGTGGTTTGTTTAGCTCCTTATGCTGGATGGATATTTGTTTCAGGTTTATACGTTAGTGCCCTGCTGTGGTCTGCACAGCTCCCCGTGCTGGACAGATATCTATTCCGGGTTTATAGATCAATGCCCTGATCTGATCTGTGCAGTGCTCCACTCTGGACAGATTGCTGGACTGTACTGACCAGAGAAATGGATGAATCTGAGCAGTACACTAGCCTGAACTACACAGTGTCCCATGGTGAACAGATATCTACTCTTGGTTTATGGGGTCTGGGCTGGTTCTGTGAGCTGGATTGAGAATGTGGTATATCTAACCGTTTCAACTGATCTGACAATGCCTTTAGTTCCCATTCCCGTGATTCGATCCACCGTCTCTCACCCCATTAATGTTAAAATATGCCCTGGCACAGTACATGATGTTGGTGGGGTGGGTAGGGTGGAAAGTGATGGACAGGTCAAGGAATTCTGTCCCTGACATTCTATAACTGACATTCCCCAGACGTTCCATCACCAACATTCTATAACTGACATTCCCCAGAATGTTCCGTCACCAACATTCTATAACTGACATTCCCCAGACGTTCCATCACCAACATTCGAAAACTGACATTCCCCAGAATGTTCCGTCACCAACATTCTATAACTGACATTCCCCGGAGCGTTCCGTCCCCATCATTCTATATCTGACATTCCCCTGAACGTACTGTCCCCAACTTTCTCCAACTGACATTCCCTGGAAAGTTCTATCCCCGACATTCTATAACTGACACTCCCTGGAAAGTTCTATCCCCGACATTCTATAACTGACATTCCACAGAACGTTCTGTCCCCGACATTCTATAACTGACATTCCCTGGAACGTTCTATCCCCGACATTCTTTAACTGACACTCCCTGGAACGTTCTGTCCCTGACATTGTTTGTGAATGGCCGGACGTCAGTGAATTGAACAAACGATAATATCCCGACGGAAGAGATCCCGTTCCAGGGAGAAGGAGATGCTGTTCCGAAGGCCCCTCAGGCAGTTAAAGGGTTGAATACATTTTCCCTGTGTTTACATTTCTTCACGACACAGGATCCACCACAATTTAGACCAAAATACAGAAATTCCCAAACTCCGTCTGTCTTCAGGAAACTGGGAGAGGATCCTTCAGGACAACAATGCTTCCACCCTCCGTATTAGGAACTGGGAAGGAGTGACCTGTCTGCTCTCGAGTGATCGAGTGTGTGGGAATGTTCTCGAAACCATCTGTTTTTATGGATGTGTCTCTGTGTATTTGGGGAGGGAGGGGTTCTTGTGGTTTATGTCACATTTTTGTCTATAATTCAGGCCTTCCCATTTATTATTCCAGCTCCAATTATTTAAATAAATCCCTGAGTACAGGGACACATTTGAAAATCTCACTGTGTCCCCAGTCAAACGGGTCCCTTTGTCTCCAGGCTGATGGATAATGGGTTTGTTTTCCTTCCTCACAGTTAATGTAGTGACCATCTACGTCCTGTTTTATAAAGATTGTGGATTGTGTCCATGTGTCAGACGTTACCTGGGGGCCATGG
>NW_025168093.1:0-1710 GCF_004010195.1 Chiloscyllium plagiosum | reverse complement strand
TCTGCAGGACACCCAAACTGTACTCCAGTTGCATCCTCAAGTAGCTACACCAACACTCCCTACCTTTCTACTCAATCCTTTTATAAATAAACACTGAAATTCTGCTTGCATTTCTCATTATTTGCAGTACATATATGCAAGTTTTCTGTGATATGCAAGCAGACACCCTGATTCCTCTGCACCTAAGCACTTTGAACTTTCTCTCCATTTAGTTTGTCTTTCTATTATACTGGCCAACTTGAATAGCCTCACATTTATTCACTTTAATTTTCCTTGCCAAATGTTGGAATATTCACCCAACCTATCCATATAGTTTTAAATTCTCTTGCATCTTCATTCTGAAGTAATTTCCCACCGATCTTAGTGTCATCTGAAAATGTGGCATCGTATTTTCTATCCCATCAATCGAGTAAGGTCATACCATCGATTGCAAATGGTTGAGGCATGAGTACTGAAATCAATGGCAGCCCACAAATTGCATTTGCCAAAAGAAAATGACACATTAATTCCCATGTGACTGCATTTTGTTGGTTAACCAATCCTCCATCTAAGCTAATAAATTACTCCTAAACGCATGTTGTCCGATCTTACCACTTATTCTTTGGAGAAGCGACATATCCGATGCCTTCAGAAAGATCAGATATGTTCCATCTCCAGGATTCCCACGATCCAGCTTGCTTGTGACATCTTCAAATAACTCAAGCAAACAATTCAAACACGATTTAGCCTTCGTAAAACCATGTTGACTCTGACGGATTGTGCTTTAAATTTGCAAATATCCTGAACAATGGACTCTCGCAATTTGCCTTAAATTGCATTAGTATATTGTTGCGCTTTAGTCCCTACTGCATGCCGTTATTATAAGTTCTTCCCTTTCGAAAGCCTTTACCTTTTCTTTGAATTCCTGTTTAATGGGCAAACGTTTTTAAGGGATCTGCTCCAAATGCTCTGTCAGAGCCATGTGTGGCTGAATGGACTCATCATCCTGCTTGTGTACAAACTCGATGGGCTGGCGTATTTCTGGTGTTCCCATGTTGTCATCTCCAAGGCCTGATTGACCTCCTCCTGTTGGTGCTTTAGAGGATTGGGAGATTATAGAATCTGACCGTTGCTGTCTAACATTTTGAGAGGCTGATGGATCTTCTCATACTTCTTCATAACAGGTGGATATACTGAACGGTCTCCTCATGTATCCCGGAGATGGGACTGAGGGATTGATTGGTCTTCTCTTGTTCCCATACAACAGACACATGTCTAAATTCCCTCTTCCTTTTCAAGAAAGAAGTCTCAGATAGTTTTTATCCTTATCCAATTCCCTTGCAATTGGCTCGGTGGGTCTGAATGGCCTCCTGTTATCCCAGTGTAACAATCTCCAGTCACTGTGTGACCTCTTACAGTTCATTTGTTATAGACTTGAGGAGGCTGAATGGACTGATCCTGTTGCTGTTTAACAGGATACTGGTGCAGCATGGCCTATTGTTACAGGGTCGAGTGGCTGACTGGCCTCCTTCTGTAAATGTATGTCAGGCTCCAGGGGCTGAACAGCCTCATCCTGTTTGGTGTAACAAGTTCGAAGGCCTGAATATCCTCTGGTTGTTCCTGTGTAACAGGTTGGAGAACGGAATGGATTCCTACACTGTCTGTGTAATTCGCTTCACTTATTGACTCCTTCTGTAGTCTATGTTGAAATAAGATCATCCTTAATTTTTG
>NW_025168092.1:0-1710 GCF_004010195.1 Chiloscyllium plagiosum | reverse complement strand
GGTCAGGAAGGCATGTTGCTGATATGAAGGAAGGCATGTTGCTGGTGTGTCAGGAAGGCATATTGCCGGTGGGTCAGGAAGGCATGTTGCCGGTGGGTCAGGGAGTATGTTGCTGGGGGGCCAGGAAGGCATGTTCCTGGTGGGTCAGGAAGGCATGTGGCTGGTGGGTCAGGGAGGCATGTTGCTGGTGGGTCGGGAAGGCATGTTGCTGGTGGGTCAGGAAGGCATGTTGCCGTTGGGTCAGGAAGGCATGTTGCTGGTGGGTCGGGAAGGCATTTTGCTGATATGAAGGAAGGCATGTTGCTGGTGGGTCAGGAAGGCATGTTGCTGGTGGGCCAGGAAGGCATGTTGCTGATATGAAGGAAGGCACGTTGCTGCTGGGTCAGGAAGGAATGTTGCTGGTGGGTCGGAAAGGTATGTTGCTGATATGAAGGAAGGCATGTTGCTAGTGGGTCAGGAAAACATGTTGCTGGTGGGTCGGGAAGGCATGTTGCTGATATGAAGGAAGGCATGTTGCTGGTGGGTCAGGAAGGCATGTTGCTGGTGGGTCGGGAAGGCATGTCGCTGGTATGAAGGAAGATATGCTACTGGTGGGTCGGGAAGGCCTGTTGCTGGTTGTTTCGGGAAGGCATGTTGCTCATATGAAGGAAGATATGCTGCTGTTGGGACAGGAAGGCATGTTGTTGGGGGTCAGAAAGGCATGTTGCTGGTGGGTCGGAAAGGTATGTTGCTAGTGGGCCAGGAAGGCATGTTGCTGATATGAAAGAAGGCACGTTGCTGCTGGGTCAGGAAGGAATGTTGCTGGTGGGTCGGAAAGGTATGTTGCTGGTGGGCCAGGAAGGCATGTTGCTGATATGAAGGAAGATATGCTGCTGGTGGGTCGGGAAGGCATGTAGCTGGTGGGTCAGGAAAGCATGTTGCTGATATGAAGGAAGATATGCTGCTGGTGGGTCGGGAAGACATGTTGCTGGTAGGTGAGGAAGGCATGTTGCTGATATGAAGGAAGGCATGTTGCTGATATGAAGGAAGGCATGTTGCTGGTGGTCGGGAAAGCATGTTTCGGGTGGGTCAGGAAGGCATGTTGCTGATATGAAGGAAGATATGTTACTGCTGGGTTGGGAATGCATGTTGCTGGTGGGTCATGAAGGGATGTTGCTGGTGGGTCAGGAAGGCATGCTGCTAGTGGGTTAGGAAGTCATGGTGCTGCTGGGTCAGAAAGGCATGTTGCTGGTGAGTCAGGAAGGCGTGTTGGTGGTGGGTCAGGAAGGCATGTTGCTGATATGAAGGAAGATATGCTGCTGGTGGGTCGGGAAGGCATGTTGCTGATATGAAGGAAGGCATGTTGCTGGTGGGTCAGGAAGGCATGCTGCTAGTGGGTTAGGAAGTCATGTTGCTGCTGGGTCAGAAAGGCATGTTGCCGGTGAGTCAGGAAGGCGTGTTGGTGGTGGGTCAGGAAGGCATGTTGCTGATATGAAGGAAAGCATGTTGCTGCTGGGTTTGGAATGCATGTTGCTGGTGGATCAGGAAGGCATGTTGCCGGTGGGTCAGGAAGGCATGTTCCTGGTGGGTCAGGGAGGCATGTTGCTGGTGGGTCAGGGAGGCATGTTGCTGGTGGGCCAGGAAGGCATGTTCCTGGTGGGTCAGGAAGGCATGTGGCTGGTGGGTCAGGGAGGCATATTGCTGGTGGGTCGGGAAGGCATGTTGCTGGTG
>NW_025168091.1:0-1710 GCF_004010195.1 Chiloscyllium plagiosum | reverse complement strand
AATTGTGGTCACTATCCCCAAAGTGCTCACCTATCTCCAATTCTAACACCTGGCCTGGTTCGTTACCCAGAACCAAATCCAGTATGGCCTCACCTCTTGTTGGCCTGTCTACATATTGTGTAGAATCAAACAATCACAACAGGTAAGATGTGATGACAAGTGACTAGGGATTTATAGAGTCTTACATGTCCCAGAGTGCTTTAAAGCCACTGATTAACATTTTTAGATGTGCTTTTTCTGTTTCAGGCCTGGTTCACACAGCTCACTCTCCAAACAGCAATGAGCTAAATGATAAGTTGATCAGGTTTTATTAATGCTAGTTGAGGAATGGAGTGAGACTCTAGCTCTTAAGAAGAATTTAGTTACTGTTCATAATGTTGTGGGGTCTTTTACATCCACCTTAGTCAACAGATAGTTGCCTCAATGTGATGTCTCACCCAAAATACTGTGCAATATTGCACTCCTTCAATACTGAACTGAAAAGTCAGATGTAATTGAATGTTCAAGTACTGCAATTTCCTGTCTTGGAGTCAGCCAAATACCACTGGTCCAAGCTAACACTTTATAAGACCATAAGCTATGGGAGCAGAAATTAGGCCATTCAGTTCATTGAGTCTGCTCTGCCATTTAATCATGGCTGATAAGTTCTCAACCCCATTCTCCCACGTTCTCCCCATGACCCTTGATCCCCTTGATCTCAAGAACATATCTATCTCAGTCTTATATATGCACAATGACCTGGCCTCCAAAGCCTTCTATGGCAATAAATTCCATACATTCACTACTCTCTGGCTGAAGACATTTCTCCTTATCTCTGATTTTAAAAGGTCACCTCGGGTCCTAGTCTTCCCTACCAATGGAAACATCTCAACATCTCCTTTGTCCAGGCCATTCAGTATTCCATATGTTTCGGTTAGATCTCTTCTCACCCTTCTAAACTCTATTGAGTATAGGCCCAGAGTTCTCAAACTTTCTTCATATGTTAAGCTTTTCGTTTCTGGGACCATTCGCGTGAACTTCCCCTGAATTCGCTTCAAGGCCAGTACATCTTTCCTGAGAGATAGGGCCCAAAACTGCTCACAATACTCCAAATGTGGTCTGACCAGAGCTTTATCGTGCCTCGGAAGTATATCGCTGCTTTTATATTCATAAGAACAGAAGAAATAGGGGCAGGAGTAGGCCATCTGGCCCATTAATTCTGTGTCACCATTCAATAAGATCATGGTTGATCCTTTTATGGACTCAGTTCCACGTAGCTGCCCACTCACCATAACTCTTAATTTTTTAATGTTCAAAAATCTATCTATCCTGAAAAACATTCACTGAGCAGGGTATTTGCATAGATTTACAACCCTTTGGGTGAAGTTCCTCCTCCACTCAGTCCTAAATCTTCCCCCTCACCCTTAATTTGAGGCTATGCCCCCTAGTTCTAGTTTCACCTGCGAATAGAAACAACCTCCCTGCTTCTTTCTTACCTATTCCCTCCATAATTTTATGTATCTATAAAGGTCACCCCCCCCCCCCCAAATTCTTCTAGATTCCAATGAGCATAGTTCCAGTCTACTCAATCTCTCTTCATGTGAGAGACTTGACCACAGGTAACAGTAAGGTTATGCATGTGATATTGATGTCCAAAAAGGAAACAGCCTTGGACTGTACGCCATGACCAGTGGCACTATACAATCACACTGTCACTGTCACAGATAGATT
>NW_025168090.1:1478-1710 GCF_004010195.1 Chiloscyllium plagiosum | reverse complement strand
CCTGTACAGCACAAATGAGCTCTCAGCATCTCTACTCAATACTCTGATCAGTAAGGGAAAGTATACCAAACACTCCCTTCACTATCCTATCTCACTGTGACTTTACTTTCAAGGAGCTATGAATTTGCACTGGAAGGTCTCTTTGTTCAGCTCCCCTCACTCGGACCTTACCATTAAGTGTCTAAGTCCTTCTCTGATTTGTTTTTCCAAAATGCAGCACCTCACATTGATC
>NW_025168090.1:0-1400 GCF_004010195.1 Chiloscyllium plagiosum | reverse complement strand
TGTTCACATCCAAATCATTTATATCAATGACGAAAAGCAGTGGCCCCAGCAGCGATCCTTGTGGCACACCACAGGTCACAGGCCTCCAGTCTGAATCACAACCCTCCACCACTGTCCTCTGTCTCCTACCTTGGAGCCAGTTTGTATCCAAATGGCTAGTTGTCCCTGTATGTTGTGTGATCTACAACAAGGCAGAGCCTCTGAATCTGTTACAGACCTTGTTGCTTTCCCGACCCTGGCAGTGACAGTGACAGTACATCATTGTGGCTTCAATTGTTGCTGTCTCCTTTTGTAAGGATAATGGCCTTTCACTTCCTCAGGAACTCTCTGCTGAACAGGTTCAGAGGCAATGATGAACTCAGTCACTCTCTGCAGGAGTGGACCGTAATCTGCTGCTGGCCCTGTTTGAGATCTCCTGCCACCGTTAACAGCGGATCCCTCCTCCTTGTTCTCTCCCCACTCTCTTCAGTTAAGTACAGAAAGCGGATCCAAAGCTTTCCCTGGGGTCTCCGTATCAACGCGGCCAGGGTAAGGGACAGGGGGATTTACAAATGCATGGTGTGGTCCCAGGACGGGAGTCACACTGATGAGGCTGAAATCACTCTCGATATGAGACGTAAGTGATGGGAGTGGGGTAGCTGGGGATGGGAAGGTGCAGGAAATGGGGGAATTGAAGCTGTTTCATTTTGTGACATCGATATCAAGAAGTGAGCTCCTGAGCTTTAGAGATGTACTGCATGGAACCAGACCCTTCGGTCTAACCCGTCCATGCTGACCAGATATCCCAAACTAATCTAGTCTCATTTGCCAGCACTTGGCCCATATCCCTCTAAACCCTTCCTATTCACATACCCATCCAGATGCCCTTTAAATGTTCTAATTGTACAAGCCGCCACCACTTCCTCTGGCAGCTCATTCCGTACACGCACCATTCTCTCCATGAAAAAGTTGTCCCTCAGGTCCTTTATGTACCTTTCCTTCTTCACCTTTGACCTCCAGTTCTGAACTCGCTCTCCCCAGGAAAAATATCTTGTCTATTTCTCCTTTTCAAGCCCCTCGTCGCTTTAGAAACCTTTATCAGGTCACCGTTCAACCTCCAGGGAAAGCAGCCAAAGCCTCTCCCTATAGATCAAACCCTTCAACCCTGGCAACATCCTTGTAAATCATTTCTGAACTCCTTCAAGTTTCACGACATCCCTCCAAAGCAGGGAGACCAGAATTGCACACAATATTCCAAAACTGGCCTAACCAATGTCCTGTACAGGTACAACATGACATCCCAATTCCTATAGCCGGTGCACTGACCAATATGGGAAAGTATGGAAAATGCTGTCCTCACTATCCTATCTACCTGTGATTCCAGTTTCAGGGAGCTATGACCCTGCACCCCTTGAACTCTT
>NW_025168089.1:0-1710 GCF_004010195.1 Chiloscyllium plagiosum | reverse complement strand
TTCGGCCCTCGATGTTACGCTGAACTGTGAACTCTCCTCAGCTCGTCCCCCTACACCATCCCAAAATCATCCATGTGCTTATTGAAGGATTGTTTAAATCTCCGTATTGTGGCTGAGTTGACGACATTGGCAGGTAGGGCATTCCAAGCCCTTACCACTCTCTGTGTAAAGAACCTGCCTCTGACATCTCTCTTAAAGCTATCATTCATCAATTTGTAGTTATGCCCCCTTATACAAGCTGACGTCATCATCCTAGGAAAAAGACTTTCACCGTCTACACTATCTAATCCTCTGATCATCTTGCATGTCTCTATCAAATCTTCTCTTAACCTTCTTCTTGCCAATGAGAACAGGTACGAGTCTGTCAGCCTTTCCTCATAAAAACCTTCCCTCCAGACCAGGCAACGTCCTGGTAAATCTCCTCTGCACCTTTTCCAATGCTTCCACATCCTTCCCAAAATATGGGGAGCAGAACTGTAAACAATATTCCAAGTGTGGCCGCACCAGCGTTTTGTATAGTTGCAGCATGATATAACGGCTCCGGAACTCAATCCCTATACGAATGACACCAAACACACCATTATGCCTTCTTAACAGCACTATCCACCTGGGTGGCAACTTTCAGGGATCTATGTAGATGCATTCCAAGATCCAACTGCTCATCCACACTATCAAGAATCTTTCCATTGACACAATATTTTGCCTGCCTGTTAATCTTCCCAAAGTGCATCACCTCACATTTACCTGCGTTGGACTCTATTTGCCCACTCACAGTCCAATTCTGCAGTTTATCTAAGTCACACTGCAACCTGTAACATTATTCCACACCGTCCACTACTCCTCCGACATGAGATTCGTCTGCAAATTTACTAATCCATCCACCTATGCCTGCGTCTATATCATTTATAAAAATGGCAAACAGCAGTGGTCCCAAAACAGATCCTTGTGGCACACCACTAGTAACCGGACTCCAGGCTGAATATTTTCCATCAACCACCATGCGCTGCCTTCTTTCAAAAGCCAGTTTCTAATCCAAACTGCTAAATCACCCTCAATTCCAAACCTCTGCATTTTCTCCAACAGCCAACCATGTGGAATCTTATGAAAGGCTTTTCTGAAGTCCATGTATACCACGTCAACTGCCCTACCCTCATCTACATGTTTGGTCACTTTCTCAAAAAACCCAACGAGGTTTGTGAGATACGACCTGCCCTTGACGAAACCATGTTGACTATCTGAATCAAATCGTTGCTTGCTAGATGATTATAAATCTTATCTCTTATAATCCTTTCCAAAACCTTCCGTCAAAAGACGTAAGGCTCACCGGCCTATAATTACTTGGGTCATCTCTACTGCCCGTCTTGCACATAGGCGCAACATTTGCTATCGTCCAGTCCTCTGGTGCCAAACGTGTAGTTTATAATCCTTTCCAAAACCTTCCGTCAAAAGACGTAAGGCTCACCGGCCTATAATTACTTGGGTCATCTCTACTGCCCGTCTTGCACTTGGGGGGCAACATTTGCTATCCTCCAGTCCTCTGGTGCCAAACGTGTAGTCAATGACGACTCAAGTATCAAAGCCAAAGGTTCTGCTATCTCCACCCTAGCATCCCAGTTAATCGTCGGGTAAATCTCATCCAGCCCAGGGGGCTTGTCTCCTTTCACTCCTTCCATAATTGATAGCACCTCATCGTAACTAACCTCGAAACTT
>NW_025168088.1:0-1710 GCF_004010195.1 Chiloscyllium plagiosum | reverse complement strand
TCACTATATAATATCACACTTTCGAAGATCACTGTAGGATATCACACTGTCGAACTTCACTATACAATATCACACTGTCGAAGATCACTATAGAATATAGCACTGTCGAACTTCACTATAGAATATCACACTGTTGAACTTCACTGTAGAATATCACACTGTCGAAGATCACTGTAGAATATCACACTGTCGAAGATCACAATAGAATATCACATGGTCGAACTTCACTGCAGAATAACACACTGTCGAACTTCACTATAGAATATCACACTGTCGAAGATCACTGCAGAATATCACACTGTCGAACTTCACAATACAATATCACACTGTCGAACTTCACTACAGAATATCATACTGTCGACCTTCACTGTACAATATCTCACTGTCGAACTTCACAACATAATATCACACTGTCGAACTTCACTATACAATATCACACTGACGACTTTCACTATAGAATATCACACTGTCGAAGATCACTTTACAATATCACACTGTCGAATTTCACTATAGAATATCACACTGT
This sequence comes from Chiloscyllium plagiosum, assembly GCF_004010195.1. Taxonomy (NCBI): domain Eukaryota; kingdom Metazoa; phylum Chordata; class Chondrichthyes; order Orectolobiformes; family Hemiscylliidae; genus Chiloscyllium; species Chiloscyllium plagiosum. The sequence continues at coordinate 1,184 of NW_025168088.1, read as the reverse complement.
CGAAGATCACTATAGAATATCACGGAGTCGTACTTGACTCGAGAATATCACGCAGTTGAAATCACAATAGAAAGTCACGCTGTAGAACTTCACTATAGAATCTTACACTGTCGAACTTCACTATAGAATATCACAGTCGAACTTCACTATAGAATATCACACTGTCGAACATCACAATACAATATCACACGGTCGAACTTCACTATAGAATATCACCATGTCGAAGATCAGGGTAGAATATCACACTGTCGAAGATGACAATACAATATTACACTGTTGGAGAACTCGATAGAATATCAGAATATCGAACTTCACTATAGAATATCACACTGTCGAAGATCACTATAGAATATCACACTGTCGAAGATCAGGATAGAATATCACACTGTCGAAGATCACTATACAATATTGCACTGTTGAAGAACACGATAGAATATCAGACTGTCGAACTTCACTATATAATATCACACTGTCGAACTTGTCTATAGACTATCACAATGTCGAAGATCACTATAGAATATCACGCTGTCGAAGATCACTATAGAATATCACACTGTCAAACGTCACTATAAAACATCACACTGTCAAACCTCACTATAGAATATCACATTGTCAAAGATCACTATAGAATATTGCACTATTGAACTTCACTCTAGAATACCACACTGTCGAACTTCACTATACAATATCACACTGTCGAACTTCAGAATACAATATCACGCCGTCAAACTTCACTACAGAATATCACACTGTCGAAGATCACGTCGGAATATCACACTGTCGAAGATTACAATAGAATATCACATTGTCAAACTTCACTACAGAATATCACGCTGTTGAACTTCACTATGGAATATCACACTGTCGAACTTCACTATACATTATCACACTGTCGAACTTCATTATAGAATATCACACTGTTGAACTTCACTATAGAATATGTCACTGTCGAAGATCACTGTAGAATATCACACTGTCGAAGATCACGTCGGAATATCACACTGTCGAAGATTACTATACAATATCACGCTGTCAAACTTCACTACAGAATATCACACTGTCGAAGATCACAATAGAATATCACATTGTCGATCTTCACTATAAAATATCACACTGTGGAACTTCACTGTGGAATATCACACTGTCGAACTTCACTATAGAATATCACACTGTTGAACTTCACT
>NW_025168087.1:0-1710 GCF_004010195.1 Chiloscyllium plagiosum | reverse complement strand
GGAATAGAGGGATACGGATCCTGTAAGGGAAGACCGTTTTAGCATGGAAAGACAAAATATGTTGGCATGGGCTTGGAGGGCCGAAGGGCCTACTCCTGTGGTATTGTTCTTTGTTCTTTTCAAGCCCTCTTTTCACAGGTAAAACTGATTTTGACTGAAACTTGTACCACTCCCTGAAATTTAAAAATAAATGTACAATGTTTTTACGTGTCCAATCACAATAGGTAAGCATCTCTGGTTAATCCAGCATTTATTGCCCGTCCCTAATTGCCCAGAGGGCAGTTAAGAGTCAAATCACGTTGCTGTGGGTCTGGAATCATTTGTAGGCCAGACCAAGTAAGGCTGGCAGTTTCTTTCCCTAAAGAGCTTTCATGAATCGGATGATTTTTACCTGACATTTGACAATGCTTTCACAACCATTGTTAGACTCTTAATTGCAGATTGGAATTTAAATTCAATTCCAGCAATCTGCCATGACAGGATTCGAACCCAAGGCCCCAGATCATTATCTGGGTCCCTGGATTAACATATTGGGATAATACCACTTGGCCATCACCTTTAATTAAGTCTTTCATGAGTCAGCCAGCCGTTGATGTATAGTTAAACTCTCAGTTCAATGGGCACTGCTGTAAATTTTGTTGCTTTTGTTAGTGAAGAGTGTTAAGAGATATGAGGTTATGCTGGGAAATGGAGTTGTGGTTGGCTGTGTTCTCATTGGTGGGCTCAAGGGGCTGAATAGCCTGTTGTAATTGGCCTGAGCATAACCTTGTATCTTCTAAGTCGAGTTAATAAATGCTAACTCTCTTCAAAATATGTCAGTGGTCTTTCTCTCGCCTATAATTGATGAACGTGATTTCAACATGCATTTCTTTTTTTCAAACTGGGCAAAATGGAACAACGTAACACTTAAATTTGGCATAAACTTTGCTTAATATCAGTCAGTTTAAGAAGAACAGCCTTCTGATGTTCAGTAAAAAGAAGGAAGTGAAGTTTGTTTTTAATTCAAAGTGCTGGAGAAACTCAACAGGTCTGGCAGCATCTGTGGAGAGAGAAACCGTTAAAATTTAGCATGTGATGTGACTTGTCTTCAGAATTCAGAAGTGAGGTTCAGCTACTCAATGGGTAAATTATCCTTTTCATTAAGTCCTTTCCTCCCCTTCATTGTTTACTGTTACTCTTTCATAAGATGAGTGTAAAAGGTAAAGCCAGCATTTTTTACCCAACCTTACCTGGCCTTGAAGTGGCTTGCTAGACTAATTCTGACTAATTTTGACCACACTTTGGGAGTCTGGAGTCACACAGGCTAGACCAGCTAAGATGCTAGATTTCTTTCTCCAAGGAGTATTAGTGAACCAGATGGGCTTTTGCAACTGTTGCTGATAGATTAAATGGGGCAGAATCTTCTCACCAATAAATTATGTGGGCCGTCGTGAGTCAGTTGTGAAAATACGGTGAGATCAGAAAGATGCCTCTCCTGCTTCTCCTTTACAAAGAGTGCTCTTCCCTCTTGCCTCTCGATAAATGGAAGCCCCTGTGCCTGTGGTAAGCTTTTTAAACCGTTTTACTCCCCTTCCCAGCAGTCCTCTTCTCCTCCCTCTCACCTCTCGATAAATGTACAATTTGTCATATAATTGCAACATTTAAAAGGCATCTGGATGGGTACGTGAATAAGAAGAGTTCGGAGGGATATGGGCCGGGTGCTGACAGGTG
>NW_025168086.1:0-1710 GCF_004010195.1 Chiloscyllium plagiosum | reverse complement strand
CTCGAGCAGCGCCATGACACGGGACTCCGTGCTCGACGGTCTGTTCCCTGGGTCGCACACCGAGACGATCATCAACTCGGTGAAGGACGCTCTCTGGGCGGTCCGAAACCTGTTGATCTTCAGCTGAAGGAGTTGACCCCGACTGAGTATTGCAAACTGGCACATTCTAAGGTCTAGGACGACGTGTTGAGGGACGTGCTGAAGCTTGGGGCAGCTGCCGCCAAGGCACGGTGGGGAATGACCACCGTGTAACATCTGCCTGCCTAACGAAGAACAGGGGGCCCACACAGTCATTTGGGCTCTGCTGACGCCTCAGCTAAATATATGGACATATGATTGATAAACGTACAGTCCTCTATATAAAAATGATAAATTCTGATCTCTGTATGTAAATGTTTACGTATGTATGACATGATCAACTGTACAGAAAATCAAATTATTTTATGAATAAAGTATATTTTTGAAATATAAAAAAGTCAGCTAATCTGCTTTCTCCTCCAGTGATATCACTTGCAATAAACTGTTTGTCAATTTCACTTCGAGCTGTATTTTGTGATCTCTAACCTATTGGGCAAATCTCTCCAACACAAAGAAACAGCAATTTTACAAGAGAGGGGAATGGCAATGCCAAGCCCCGAACCCTGACATTCAACCGATTTTCAGAGAAATGAGAACAAACCTCAGATCCCAGTTTCAATCATTACAACAGTGACAATGGCATTTCTACATATAAGACAGTCAAGTTACGTAAGAAACAGTGCATACAATACAGACCCCCAGAAACCCAGCAAGAAACCCGTCCCTCCCACCTTTCGGCCACTCTAAGGCAGCCGCCCCTATGCACCTTCCATCTCTCGGTCCACCCCATGCCCCTTCCAGCTCTCAGTCCGCCCTGAGCACCTTCCGACCACCTCTAAGACAGCCTGCCCTGATACCGCCTGGGGTGACAGCGCTGAGGACGGCCTAATCGCCTTCTGGCTGTTGGTCTGGCCCTACGTACCATTGGGCTCTCAACCACCCCGATGCACCATCTATTTCCCATATACAATCGAATGTGATGTTTGGGTCATTAATATATATCTTTACCTGCTTTTGTTCATTGATGTTCCAACTCCTGAGTTGCTGTACTAATACCTATATTTATGCTGTGACCCAGGCGAAGTACAGGGAACAGTTGGTGAATGGGATAATATATACCTTTGTATTAATGATCAAACTTATAAAAGGAAGCAAAGAGCAAAAATAGCATTAATCCTGTCGTCGTCCAACCAACTTGACTCAACTGTTTCAGTGGTACAATTCCTACCTGAAAGAACAACAAGTTCAGTATCAGGTTTAAATTGGGCAAAATGTGCAAATTGGGTCTTGAACAAAGAGCTCAGCCACTTTAACAGATGTCGCAGCTAACTGTACATATTGAAGAACAAAAAAATAAGCGAGTATCATGTTAGCTCAGCAGTTAGCTCCGCTGCCTCATTGTGCCAGGGACCCAGGTTCAACTCCCGCCTCGCGTGACTGCCTGTGTCGAGTTTGCATATTCTCCCCATTACTGCATGGTGCTCTCCTTCCCTCACAGTCCAAATATATGCCGGTTTGGTGAATTGTCCATGGTGAATTATCTGATGAAAGGCTTATACCTGAAGCATTGACTATCTGTGTCGCTGTTTTACACATTCTGCTCGAGGCCTTCCCAGAATCCCAAAAGGGTGG
>NW_025168085.1:0-1710 GCF_004010195.1 Chiloscyllium plagiosum | reverse complement strand
AACTTGCGGCTGGGCAAACTGCAACTCGCACCAATGGGATTTGAACCCACGCCTCGTAGAGACTGGAGCCTAAATCCAGCGTCTTAGACCGCTCGGCCACACTACCTGACTACGCAGGAATTTTTAAAAACTGTTAATTTTGCCATTGCAGAGAGCAGCAAATTGATTGAAATTCATTATTAATTACTTAGGTCAACAGTAATGACCATTGTTGGGATTTTGTTTTCTGATAGGAGATAACATTATCATTTTTAATTTGTTTATTCCATAATGTTGACTGGATGGCTCGTTTGCCACGGAATGTTTGATGCCAACGGCACCAGTTCCATTCCTAGACTGGCTGAGATTACGATGAAGGAATCACTTTCTTCAACTCTCCTCTCGTTTGTTCGATGGTGCTACACAAATGAATTCACCAACATTCATCTGTCTGCAAAGAGTGGCAGCACCATGGTCTGCTGGATGTACGGTAAATGTAACTGTACTGCTTGATGGCTGGATTGTAATAAATCCTACCTATTGTTTCTGATGTTGTGGAAGCTGTCGAAGTCATCTCAGAGGTGGTTGCCTCTGTGGAAGTACTTCCTTCGGAGGTCCCAGAAGATGTCACATATTCTAAGAATAATGTATCAATGGAACAGGGTAAGTCTCCCCATATTCATAACTAGTGAAAGATTACAAGAAACACTGCACTCAATTCATCTCAAACTGATTGATTACCTTCTTCGTGCACACAAACATTATACAAAATCTGATCTGAGTGAGCTGGTTTGCTACAGCCAGACCTTCCATGATCAGGAAGGGCTTGTAGGAATTTCCAATACATTTCAAGCATTTTGTGATACTAATCTGTTGTGACATTATATTTATCCATTATTAAGCAGGATAAGAATATCTCTGTGTGAGCAGCACTGTCATTAGCATCAAATGTCAATGCAAGAAGTGATTGGTAGTTCTGTGTAATTAAGATCACTTCAATGGGTGTATAAAACATAAGAAACTTAAAAAATTTAATCACTTCATATTATCACCTGATCGCAATAATAAAGTTTGCACATGTATTTTATTAATACACGCAGGACTTTTTGAAAAAAAATGTTAATTTTGCCATTGCAGAAAGCATAAAATTGGTTGAAGTTTACTATTAGTTACTTAGGGCAACAGTAATGACCATTATTTGGATTTTGTTTTATGATAGGAGATAACATTATCATTTTTAATTTGCTTATTCCCTAATGTTGGCTGGATGGCTTGGTTATGATGGAATGTGAGGCCAACAGCACCAGTTCAATTCCGAGTCTGGCTGAGATTACAATGACGTTATCGTCTTCAACTCTCCCCTCGTTTGTCGGATGGTGCTACACAAATAAATCTAATCAACACTCATCTGTCTGCAAAGAGCATGCAGCACTATGGTCTGCTGTACATACAGTAAATTTAACTGTACTGCTTGATGGCTGGATTGTAATAAATCCTACCTGTTGTTTCTGGTGTGGTGGAAGCTGTCAAAGTAATCTCAGAGGTGGTTGCCCCTGTGGAAGTGCTTCCTTCAGAGGTCCCAGAAGATGTTACATAGTCTATGAATGAAACATCAATGAAACTCGATAAGGCACCCTGTATTCATAAATAATGAAAACTTACAAGAAACACTTCACTGAATTCAACTTGAACCGATTGACTACTTTATTCTTGCACAGTTAAAGTCTGAGC
>NW_025168084.1:0-1710 GCF_004010195.1 Chiloscyllium plagiosum | reverse complement strand
TCAGAAGTTCATCTAACCTACACTATTCCATGTGCGCCCATATGCTTGTCCAAAGATGACTTAAATATACTTAAAGTTGACGAATCTACAACCATTGCAGGCAAAGCATTCTATGCCCTTCCTACTCTCTGAGTAAAGAAACTATTTCTGTTATCTGCCCTTTATCAATCACCACTCAATTTAAAGCTGTGCCCCCTCGTACTTGCCGTCACTTTTCTTGGAAAAAGGCTCTACCTATCCACCCTATCTAACCCTCTGAATAACTTATATGTCTCTGTTAAGTCACCTCTCAATCTTCTTCTCTTAAACGAAAACAGCCTCAAGTCCCTCAGCATTTCCTCGTAAGACCTTCCCTCCATACCAGGCAACATCCTGGTAAATCTCCTCTGCACCCTTTCCAAAGATTCCACATCCTTCTTATAATGCGGTGACCATAACTGTACACAATACTCATAGTGCGGCCACACCAGAGTTTTGTACAGCTGTGGTATAACCTCATGATTCCAGAACTCGATCCCTCTATTAATAATGGTTAAAACACTGTATGCCTTCTTAACAACCCTGTCAAAATGGATGGCAACTTTCAAGGATCTGTATACCTGGACACCGAGATCGCTCTGCTCATCTACACGAACAAGAATCTTACCATTAGCCCAGTAATTTACATTCCAGTTTCTCCGAACAAAGTGAATCACCTCACACTTTTCCGCATTAAACTCCATTTGCCACCTCTCAGCCCAGCTCTGCAGCTTATCTCTGTCTCTCTGTAACTTACAACATCCTTCATCGCTATCGACAACTCCACCGACCTTAGTGTCGTCTGCAAATGTACTAACTGACCCTTCCACACCCTCATCCAGGTCGTTTATAAAACTGACGCACAGCAGTGGTCCCAACACTGACCCTTGCGGTACACCACTGGTAAGTGGACTCCAGGAAGAACATTTCCCATCAACCACCACCCTCTGTCTTCTTTCAGCAAGCCAATTACTGGTCCAAACTGCAATATCTCCAACAATCCTATTCCTCTGCATTTTGTACAATAGCCTACTGTGGGGAACCTTATCGAGAGTCTTGCTGAAATGCATTACCACTACATCAACCGGTTTACTCTCATCTACCTGTTTGGTCACCTTCTCAAAGAACTCAATAAGGTTTGTGAGGCATGACCTCCCCTTCACAAAGCCGTGCTGACTATCCCTAAGAGAAAATGAGGTCTGCAGATGCTGGAGATCAGAGATGGAAATGTGTTGCTGGAGAAGCGCAGCAGGTCAGGCAGCATCTAGGGAACAGGAGAATCGACATTTCGGGCATTAGCCCTGAAGGATTCCTGAAGAAGGGCTAATGCCCGAAACGTCGATTCTCCTGACTATCCCTAATCAAATCATTATTTTCTAGATTATTATAAATCCTATATCTTATAAAGTTTTCCAACACTTTACCAACAAAGGAAATAAGGCTCACTGGTCTATAATTACCAGGATTGTCTCTACTCACCTTCTTGAACAGGGCATCCACACTTGTTCTCATACAGTCTTCTGGCACTATTCCTGTAGACAATGACGATTTAAAGATGCATGTCACAGGCTCGGCAACCTCCTCCCTGGCTTCCCAGAGGATCCTGGGATAAATCCCATTCGGCCCAGGGAACTTATCTATTTTCACATTCTGCAGGAGTTCTAATACCTCTTCCTTGTGAACCTCAATAAC
>NW_025168083.1:0-1710 GCF_004010195.1 Chiloscyllium plagiosum | reverse complement strand
CGCTGTAAAAATCGGAAGAAAGGGAGAAACACTACCTCCTGGTCTTAGGTTCTTTGCTGTAGGAAAAGGTGTCACTTCCTGTGATCTCCATGTGACAACTCCATTGCTTTTAGTTTCTCTCACTTGATTGGTTTTCTGTCCCTTCTGGTTTCGTGGTCTAGTCACACTTCCCAAAGCTGAGGCTCCTGCTAAGTGGTAGAATTGGGCTAGGGATCAGTAAGTGGGAGAATTAGTACAGGGGTATGAGTAAATGGGAGATTTGGTGGGAATCAATAAATGGGACATTCGGTGCACAGTGCCATTACATTAGACAATTGTTGGAAATGCCAATACAAGAGAGAATTGGAGCAGAGCATGTCTTAATTGGAGAATAGGGGCCAGGGAGTCAATAAAAAGAAGAAATGTTGCAAGCATCAGTATTGCAAACTCCCCATGGGGCAGTCAGGCAGAATCACGGCAATGTGCTCTGAGCCCACTAGAGGGCAGTCTATTGTAAACTCCCCATGGAGCAGTCAGGCAGATTCTGGACAGAGATCAGAATAAAATTACATTAAATGTATGCACTGAAGATAAGAAGCACTATAAAGTTCCCAACATTTTACATCTTGTAAAACACGCTGTACTGAGAAGGAGAAAAGAGGCATTATGTAGCAATCCAAACCAAACAGCTTTTGGAGAGAATTACACATTAAAAAGAGGATATTTTCAACTGGACGTTAATGTAATGCAGCATTTCTTTTCAGGAGCATCCAAATGTGACAGGACCGATGCTTAAACCCAGAAAAGGAAAGGGACTGTGTTCATCCGGAGAAGATGTATTCTCATTCGGATCAAACTCAAACTCAGCAAGTTCGCAAAGGTTCACTTGTTCATGGTATTTGCATCAGTCTGTGCAAACACCTTGTGTAAACTTGTGGAAGAAACTTGTGTTAATTTGGGCCAAACTGTTGGATCAATCTGCACAAAACTCTTGTCTTAATTTGTGCAATAAGCCTGTGCTCAGCCAGGCACAAATGTTGAATGAATTTGTCCAAAGAATGTGTGTGAACTTGTACAAACGTATTGTGTCAGTTTGTTGGGGAAACATGTGTGGTTTTGTGTTTTTTTAGATTAGATTAGATTAGATTAGATTAGATTACAGTGTGGAAACAGGCCCTTCGGCCCAACAAGTCCACACCGCCCCGCCGAAGCGCAACCCACCCATACCCCTACATTTACCCATTACTTAACACTACGGGCAATTTAGCATGGCCAATTCACCTGACCCTGCACATCTTTGGACTGTGGGAGGAAACCGGAGCACCCGGAGGAAACCCACACAGACACGGGGAGAACGTGCAAACTCCACACCGTCAGTCGCCTAAGTCGGGAATTGAATACAGGTCTCCGGCACTGTGAGGCAGCAGTGCTAACCACTGTGCCACCGTGTGTGTCTGGGGATGTTTAGGATTTGAACCTGCAGCTTTGTGTCTGTGTCTGTGTGTGTATTCCCAGGCTGGGCTGAGTGGGTGGTTTGGGGGTGGGGGGAACAGACACAGGAACAGACTGGGTCAGCCCTGGTCTAACCCATTGACCTGCTGTTTCCTCCCAGACCCCCCTGCAATCTCACAAATATGGTAGTTGGTGTGTTCCATACCTGGGGAGGTGGGTTCCAGGTAATGGAGCTGGGAGTTGAGGGCTGACTGGATCAGCTGGGATTTGGGAGGAGAT
>NW_025168082.1:0-1710 GCF_004010195.1 Chiloscyllium plagiosum | reverse complement strand
TGTACAGAGATTAATAATGTTACCGAAACGGAGGAGGGAACTACTCAGCATTAAAGGTTCCCCGAGCGGATCTGTGGTGGTACTGTGGAGGAAAAATATTGAGACCCACCCTACCTCCGGATTGGAGAGCGATATGCGCAATTGTACAATTGGCAATTCCATTTACCCTGGCATTTGAGAAGGAAAAGATAGTAGGGAAAAAGGGAAGGGGTAAGAGATTACTGTTAGATACTTCTTTTGATGACAGGATTTATCTTGATTCGGCAGGTGTCCCTAGGGGAGTATCTGATGAATTCAAGGCTCATAACCAGATTGCAGCAGGCTTTGAGTCAGCTCTCTTTTGGTGGGTAACAATTAATAAAAATGTAGACTGGATAAATTACATTTTTTATAATCAACAGCGATTTATAAATTAAAGAGAGAGGCAGTTAAAGGAATATCAGAACAGCTTGATGCGACGAGTAGGATGGCATGGGAAAACAGAATAGCCCTTGATATTATTTTAGCAGAGAAAGGGGGTGGTGGTTTCTATCCTTACTTCCCTGATAGTAGTAGTCGGGGTATTGGTGGCCATTGGCTGTTGTGTCATACCCTGTATACGAGGGCTCACCCAGAGGCTGATTGAAACAGCCTTGGAAAAACGAATGCCCCTGAGGGGAATCAGACAGAGGAACTTTATCAACTAAATAATAAGGAGATGAGTGAGACTGAGATGGATGAAGTCTCTGAAATGATGCTTGCGAATTTTGGGAACAATGTTTTAAAAAAAGGAGACAAAAATGCAGAAGATAACAGATAGTAATGAAAAGAAAAAGGGGAAATTGTGGGATATAAATGAATTAATGATATTTCTGCAAGTATAAATTCTGATACAGAACAGGAATGAGAAAATACATATACAGCAAAAAGAAAGGATATGTTAGTATGAGACGTGAATACAGAACAATGGTGGATATATGGGCAAACAGGAAAACATCTGTTCTCCTCGCTTGCACAGAGACACAGGAATAAACCCTAATTAAAGAGGTCAAAGTGGCCTCTGGATGCAAATAGATGCTGACAGAAGAAAAGATATGCCTAATCAATAATCTACAATAGACTGACGTCAAACACCCTTATGGGAGTCAGAGATAAGAGTTTGTCACGGACAAGACACGATAAACAGAAGTTGTGGGATCAGTCTTAAGGAAATCTGTGACGTAAGCGAAGCAGGGAACAGACAATGGAATAAGGAAAACATATGGAAAAAAAACTGTATAAATTGCAAGGGTTTTTTTGGGATATACTGTGCATTTTGTCATTGCCTTACATGGTAATTAGACAAAGCACCCACCTATAGGTGTACAAATAAACGGCTGATTCAGATATTCGTCTCGGACTGAAATTATTAAAGTGAGTGAGCTTTTGTTTCTCACAGTGTGGAGCTGGAAAAGCCCAGCAGTTCAGGCCTGAAACATCCACTCTCCTGGCTGACCTGCTGTGCTTCTCCAGCTCCACACTTTGTAACTCTGACTCTCCAATATCTGCAGTCCTCACTTTCTCACACCGGTAAATGAGTCTGGGTTGACTGACCTGTGACTTATTTTAATGTACAGCAAGATCCCAGTCCGAGAATTACAGAAGGTTTGCATCACAGATGGAGTCTTTTCTGTCCATCATCCCCCTGCCCCATTAAACGATCCTGGTCCTCTTCAGGATCCTCAGGATTGG
>NW_025168081.1:0-1710 GCF_004010195.1 Chiloscyllium plagiosum | reverse complement strand
TGGCTTTCCAATGGTCTCGCATATATGGTTTTACAAATCTACACAACATCCCTGGGAAGAACTAGCAAGTAAAAATGTGCTTATTACACATCATGGATAAATTCTTGGAACCCTTTCCTGTTACAGCTCCATCTCCGTGACCTCACTGAGCTTTCGGTGACAACTAGAGAAGCTGCTACTTTCACTCCAGTCAAATCATCTCTAATATTCCTTATATGTTTGTCCAGACTGCTTCTGGATATTCCAGAAATAGCTGTCTGACAACCTCAGAGACAAACTCCTGTGTTATGAAAATATTCCTTTTTGTCACCTCAATATCTACAGCTGCCTCTTCCGAAAGCAAGGTTTTTGTACAAGCAATGCCCACTTTTCTTTTGGCCACATCGTCTGTTTGTCCTTTCAAAACAAAATTTTAAATGCCTCTATGTCCCTTTCATCAAACCCCAGAAAGGCTTTCATCAATTTAAAAATCTTCCCACTGGCTCTTGGGTTGAATCTAGATGTTTCCCCACTGGAAAGCTCCTCAGCGTCTCAGCCATCTTCTTTCTCCCTTCCAGCTTTCTATCCCAGTATTCCTTTTCACACTCCCTTTCCTTTCTCCTGTTTTACTTTTCAATGCTCATTCACTCTCTTTCTCCTGCACCTAAAATTCCAGCCTCTGACTATCCACCCTATTTATGCTTCTCATAATTTGGTAGAGCTCGATCAGGTCACCCCTCAGCCTCCATTGTTCCAGTGAAACAAATCTGAGTTTATCCAACATCTCCTCACAACCAAAACTCTCCAGGCCAGGCAATGTCACAGTAAACCTTCTCTGCACATCCTTCCGAAGCATCCATGTACTTCTGGTCATGTGGAGAGCAGACCCCCATGCAATATTCCAAATGTAGCATAACTAAAGCTTCATTCAGCTGTAACAGAACTTGCCAACTTTTATATTTGATGCTCCAGCCAATGAAGGAAAATGTGCTGTATGCCTTCTTGACCACCTTATCCACCTGAATGCCCAGATCCCTCTGTATGTCAATGCTCCAGTTTTTAAAATTCTCTCTCTCTCTTCTCTCTAAAGTCCTCATTCTCTGTTTCTTTTCCTTTTTCATCATTTGAAGGTGGAGTTTCCCCATTTCATTTGCTTTTTCAAGCTGCTCCATCAGGAACTGAAGCCTCGATAATTCAGTTCACTTGCCTGTTGTATCAGTTTGCTTCTTTTCCAGTTTCAAATGCTCTGCTATTACCCCAATTAAGTCTGCTTTACTTGTCCCTGCTTTTAATCCTAACTTCCACTTCTCCACCAATTCTAACAGCCTGGCTTTGGTTACGTTTTGTCTATCACTCAGGGATAAAATGTCCCTCTCTAGGAAAGTTTCTCTAACTGCCAAAGCCATTTATCCTTTACCAATTATTATTCCCTTACTTCCACTGACATGATTTTGCCATCGGGTATCCCACAGTGAGCCTCCTGTTTTATGTCTGACTGAGATGAGAAAAGTGCACTGTCTTTCTAATCCCACTTCTCTATGGGTCACAACACACAGTTAATTAATGCATTCAGCTCCCAATCTGACCAGTGGTATGCTTTCTATACCTTAAACATAGAATAAAAATATCCATCCATTCACCAGTGTTCATCAATAAACACAAAATGTGAGTGCTGCAGAAAGAGACACATTTGTTAATGCTTGTCACCCAGAACTCATCAGGATAATTCAC
>NW_025168080.1:0-1710 GCF_004010195.1 Chiloscyllium plagiosum | reverse complement strand
ATCATCGTCGTGCTGACCCTCTCATGCACACTCCCCCAACATCACCCTGAACCCCTCACCCTCACTCCATCACCTTCACCCTTACATCCTCACACTCACTCCATCACCTTCACCCTGACCCCCTCACACTGACTCAATCACTGTCACCCTGACACTCTCACACTCACTTCGTCACGCCATGCTGACCCCCTCACATTCTCTCCATCCCGCTTACCCTGACCCCCTCACGCTCACCCTGTCACAGACACTGTGAGCCCCCTCACACTCACTCCATCACGCTCACCCTGACGCACTCTCACACACTCCATCGCTGTCAACCTGACCCGCTCACACTCACTCCATAACCGTCACCCTGATCGACACTGTGAGCCCCTCACACTCACTCATCACGTTCACCCTGACGCACTCACACACACTCCATCGCTGTCAACCTGACCCGCTCACACTCACTCCATAACCGTCACCCTGATCCCCTCACACTCACTCCATCACCATCACACTGATCCCCTCACACTCACCATCACTGTCACACTGGCGCCCTCACGCTCACTCCATCACTGTCACCCTGGCCCACTCACACTCACACAATCACCCTCACCGTGACCGCCTCACACTCATTCCATCACCGTCACCATGATCCCCTCACACTCACCCTGTCACAGTCACTATGTCCCCATCACACCCACTCCATCCCCGTCACCCTGACCCTCTCACACTCACTCCATCCCCGTCACCCTGATCACCTCACACTCACTCCATCACCGTCACCCTGACCCCCTCACATTCGCTCCATCACCGTCCCCCGGACCCCCTCACACTCACTCCAACACCCTCACCCAGACCGCCTCAAACTCACTCCATCACTGTCACACTGACGCCCTCACACTCACTCCATCACCGTCACACAGACCCCCTCACACTCACTCCAACACCCTCACCCAGACCGCCTCAAACTCACTCCATCTCCGTCACACTGATGCCCTCACAATCACTCCATCACTGTCACACTGATGCCCTCACAATCACTCCATCACTGTCACACTGACGCCCTCACACTCACTCCATCACCGTCACACTGATGCCCTCACAATGACTCCATCACTGTCACACTGACGCCCTCACACTCACTCCATCACCGTCACACTGATGCCCTCGCGCTCACTCCATCACTGTCACCCTGACCCTCTCATACTCACTCCATCACCGACTCCATCACCGTCACCTTGACCCCCTCACACTCACCCAGTGACAGTCACTATGTCCCCATCACACTCACTCCATCACCGTATCCCTGACCTCTTCACACTCACTTCATCACTGCCATGGTGACCCCCTCACACACAGTCCAAACCCGTCACCCTGACCCCCTCACACTCACCCAGTTATAGTCACTATGACCCCGTCACACTCCATCACCGTCACCATGACACCCTCTCACTTACCCAGTCACAGTCACTATGACCCCCTCACACTCACTCCATCACTGACACTCTGATTCACTCACACTCACTCTATCACCCTCACCCTGAACCACTCACACCCATGGCATCACCGTCACCCTGACTCCTTCACACCAACTCCATCCCCGTCACCCTGACTCCCTCACACTCACTCCATCACGCTCACCTTGATGCACTCACACTCACTCCTTCCCTGTCAACCTGACCCGCTCGCACTAACTCCATCACCGTCGCCCTGACCCCCTCACAC
>NW_025168079.1:0-1710 GCF_004010195.1 Chiloscyllium plagiosum | reverse complement strand
GAGCAGAGGTTGATAGCCAAGTTTAGAACACATAAGGATGGCCTCAGCCGAGACCCTGGGTTCATGGCACACTACAGGAGACCCAGCTGCACAATACACTCTCTCACACACAAGCACACTCTCTTACATACACGCTCGTGCAGACCTTCTCTGATAGACATGCTCTCTCTCAGACACACAGTAATACATCCCCACACTCAAACCTACGCACACACCATCTCACATGCTTGTACTCCATCACACACACACACACACACACACAGTACCCAGCATGCACACGCACACGTACACACACGCTCTCTCTCATGCATGCGCTCACATATCGAAGTATTTGGGGTGAATCTGCGTTTGCAGGATTATATATTTGGAAATAGAACCAGTCTCACTCAAGATTAGGATACAGATAGACCCTACCCTCACAGCGTTCATGCATTGTCTGACCTGAGGTGTCACCTCCTTTTATAGAACCTAAAGTTACCTGGAGAATGTGACATTTAAAAAGTTCTGGGATTTACAGATTAATGAACCGAAATCTGCAACCCGTTTTAAAAGATGAAAGACTCAACAGCAATCTAGGTTTCTTCAATATAAGATTTATGTTACATGACACTATAATCTTTTCTTATATATTTTGTGTCTTATGATCTTCCTCCACAACTTGCAGAAGAGGACACCGATCCAAAGGGATGAAGCTTGAGGTGACACTGAACAATAGTAGAGGATGGTTTCCATCCATCGACCTCTGGGTTATGGGCCCAGCACGCTCCCGCTGCGCCACTCTGCTGCCGAACGCGGCGCACCTTCCACAGAACACTTCAGGTTTCCGTCTGGCACGCGGCAGGCACCTTCGAGCCTGATGTCAAAGACCTCCACTGCTGTCGTGTAATATGCTGTTTCGCAGACGTATGGAGGCTGTGTAAATATAAACTTATTTCTAAATTCCCACATTCTGTTGGTCGGACTGTGATTTCACACTGAATCACAACATGTGTCACAGCGCAGACGGAGGCCATGCGGCCCACCTTCGCTCTGCTGGTTCTACACTTAAGTAAACGTGTGCCTCTATTCGTTTCATTCTCTCGCCTTCTCAGCGTAAATCTGCACATCTGAACGTGACCACCAAATTCCCTTTTGTGTCCATTGAATCTTCCTCTTTGTCAGTGTCAGACAGGGACTTACTAACCCTAACCACTCCCTGGAACGAAAGCGTTCTTCCTAATGTCACTTTTACTTCTTTTCCTCGTGACTTTAAAATTCTGCCGAATCGTTGTGGCTCCTTTCAGGTGTGGGAGCATTTTCACAACATTATTTCCTGTTTCTAGATCCCTTATGACTTGGAAAAGTTCGGTTCTCCGAGGAGAGCTGTTCCAATTTTCCAATCTACCTTGATTGTTGACATTCCTCAAACACAGCACCACTCACGTCAACCTGTTGAACACTATCTCCAACCATTTCACTTCCCTGTTTTCTGCCTCATTCGTACTCCAAACAGCCCAACCTCGTTTCACGAAGGATGTTTTTTGAGAAACGTAATCAGGCAGTTTTGCACAAGTCAAGTTAAAAAAAGGGGGCTCGTTCGGGATTTGAACCCGGGACCTCTCGCAACTCGGCACAGTAAAGGACCCGAAGCGAGAATCATACGCCTAGACCAACGAGCCAGAGAGCCGGCGCGCTACCAACCCCCAACACCGCTTGCGCGACCTGAGACTT
>NW_025168078.1:0-1710 GCF_004010195.1 Chiloscyllium plagiosum | reverse complement strand
AAGATAAGCCCTCCAGTCCAGGCAGCATCCTGACAAACCTCCTCTGAACCCGCTCCAAAGCATCCACATCTTTCTTATAATAGGGCGACCAGAACTGGATGCAGTATTCCAAGTGCGGTCTAACTAAAATTTTATAGAGCTGCAACAAGATCTCACGACTCTTAAACTCAATACCCCTGTTAATGAAAGCCAAAACGCCATATGCTTTCTTAACAACCCTGTCCACTTGGGTGGCCATTTTAAGGGATCTATGTACCTGCACCCCAAGATCCCTCTGTTCTTCCACAATGCCAAGAATCCTATCCTTAATCCTGTACTCAGCTTTCAAATTCGACCAAGATATAGAATGTAGGGAAATCGATGGTGACATCTTGAAAAATGCCCATATTACAGAGGAGGAAGTGCAGGATGTCTTAATGCATAAAAGTGGTTAAATCCCCAGGACCTGATGAGGTGCACCCTAGAACTCTGTGGGAAGCTAGAAAAGTGATTGCTGGCCCTTTTGCGGAGATATTTGTATCATTGATAGTCATGGGTGAGGTGCCGGAAGACTGGAGGTTGGCTAACGTGGTGCCACTGTTTAAGAAAGGTGGTAAGGACAAGCCAGGGAACTAAAGACCAGTGAGCCTGACGTCGGTGGTGGGCAAGTTGTTGGAGGGAATCCTGGGGGACAGGATGTACGTGTATTTGGAAAGGCAAGGACTGATTAGGGATAGTCAGCATGGCTTTGTGCGTGGGAAATCATATCTCACAAACTTGATTGAGCTTTTTGAAGAAGTAACAAAAAAGATTAATGAGGGCAGAACGATAGATGTGACTTCAGTAAGGTGTTCGACAAGGTTCCCCAGGGATACTGGTTAGCAAGGTTAGATCTCATGGAATGTAGGGAGAACTAGCCATTTGGACACAGAACTGGCTCAAATGTAGAAGACAGAGGGTGGTGGTGAAGGGTTGTTTTTCAGACTGGAGGTCTGTGACAAGTGGAGTGCCACAAGGATCAGTGCTGTGTCCACTACATTTCGTCATTTATATAAATGATTGGATGCGAGCATAAGAGGTATAGTTAGTAAGTTTGCTGAAGACACCAAAATTGGAGATGTACAAGACAGCACAGAAGGTTACCTCAGATTATAATAGGATCTTGATCAGATGGGCCAATGGGCTGAGAAGTGGCAGATGGAGTTTAATTTAGATAAATGTAAGGTGTTGCATTTTGGGAAAGCAAATCTTAGCAGGACTCATACACTTAGTGGTAAGGTCCTACAGAGAGTTGCTGAACAAAGAGACCTTGGAGTGCAGGTTCATAGCTCCTTGAAAGTGGAGTCACAGGTAGATAGGATAGTGAAGGTGGTGTTTGGTATGCTTTCCTTTATTGGTCAGAGTACTGAGTATAGGAGTTGGGAGGTCATGTTGTGGTTATACAGGACATTGGTTAGGCCACTGTTGGAATATTGCGTGCAGTTCTGGTCTCCTTCCTATCAAAAAGATGTTGTGAAACTTGAAAAGGGAAAGAAATGATTTGCAAGGATGTTGCCAGGGTTGTAGGATTTGAGCTATATGGAGGGGTTGAATGGGCTGGGGCTGTTTTCTCTGGAGCGTTGGAGTTTGATATACCTTATAGAGGTGCACCCTAGAACTCTGTGGGAAGCTAGAGAAGTGATTGCTGGCCCTTTTGCGGAGATATTTGTATCATCGATAGTCATGGGTGAG
>NW_025168077.1:0-1710 GCF_004010195.1 Chiloscyllium plagiosum | reverse complement strand
TCTGAACATGTGGTAAAGGTAAGTGTCATGAGAATGTTTCAGCAGTCTGTAGCCGAACACGTGATGAGCCAGAGCACTAGTGGATAAGGACCAGGTATCAGAAAGTGTGACGAGGACAGACAGGCGCGAGATGGGTGTCCTGAATGCAATGCGTCAAAGGCAAGCCAGTGTGCTTAAAGGTAAAGGCTGGTGCGGCTCTGTGGCGCAATGAAAAGCGCGTTGGACTTCTTCATCTCTATTCAGGTTGCTATTCACGTGATGAGCCAGAGCACTAGTGGATTAGGACCAGGTATCAGAAAGTGTGACGAGGACAGACAGGCGCGAGATGGGTGTCCTGAATGCAATGCGTCAAAGGCAAGCTAGTGTGCTTAAAGGTAAAGGCTGGTGCGCCTCTGTGGCGCAATGAAAAGCGCGTTGGACTTCTTCATCTCTATTCAGGTTGCTATTCAAAGGTTGTGGGTTCGAATCCCATCAGAGTCGAGTTTTAATTTATGTTTTGCAAAGTGGTCAGACCAGACTCGGCTGCTCATCTGCAAAACCAGTAATATTCGTGCATAAGCCTAACTGTCTCGAAACGGAACATTTTCCTCCCACAGATTTACATTATCGATGTCTATTTATGGGAGAGATCGATAAATACCTGTTAGACAGTACGATGTTGTGGATGGGCTGGAAAACGACATAAAATTGTTCTGTGAGCCATGATGATCTCAAATTACGTGGCAGGACAGGATCGGTGTTAAGAATGGCCTCCTTCTGCTCCTTTGTGTCTGTGCCATTTCTGGCCAAGGTTTTTAAATATTCACAATAAGAACAATATGAATTAAACGCCAAATAATATTTTGGTCTCATCTCCACTTCGCTTCCCACCCAGCTGGAATAGACAGCTCTTGTTTCAGCTTTAGATCATACAGCGGAGGATTCTCACAAGTTCTCCTTCAGGGTGAATGTTCCTTCACATAGGTTTCCAAGTGGACACATGGAGCAAGCAATTGCATGGATGCTGGGGATTCAGGGGCAGACTTCCCCTTTTCTGGGCTGGAATTCTGGCCAAGGTAATGAACGTGAATTTCTGACATTTTGAATCTTACTCTGGATTCTTGCGACTTTACGAATTAAACTGAATTTAATTTGCCCTTGCAGAACATTATTCAATCTTCACTGTGCATAAAATCCATGCCACATGCTCGTGCACGTAGTATGCTGAACATTGTTGATATTGTGTGCAGTGTGGGTCGATGTCTCAGATGAACATGCCAAAGGAAGTTGGTGAAATATCAGTGAATTGAATTGTCTGATGAATTGAAGCCGATAGAAGGAAAATTCCAGTTCAATGGCCACAAAACATTGCCTGTGACCAACGCAGGAAGCCATGCCAAATGTATGCAGTAATCAATAAAACCGATTTCACCACATTTATCTATGCCATTTTCCTGAAGCTGATGCTTCACAATCGATGATCCATTATCAGTATAACCACCTCTGCACTGCGTTTCATTTCAGATACACAGAAAAATAATAAGTAATTGGGTTGAGGGGCCCAGTAGTAAGCTAAGGAGCCGTTCATCACCATTAGACGGTAGATCCAGTGGTGCAGTTAGTTAGCTTGCTGTACTTGCATGACAGAATGGCAGCACATGAGCTGCCAAAGTTGTGCATTGGATTCTCGCCAGGTATTTGTTTTACTGATACTGACCAGAGATGATTGCA
>NW_025168076.1:0-1710 GCF_004010195.1 Chiloscyllium plagiosum | reverse complement strand
CGACTGTACTGTTACACACAGCTCTGATCTATCTGTCTGTGATGTTACTCTGAGTTCTGGTCTATCAGACTGTACTGTTACCCTGTGCTCTGGTTTATCCAATTGTGTTGTTACAATGAGCTCTGATCTATCCAACTGTGCTGTTACTCTGAACCTTGGTTTATCCAACTGTGCTGTTACACTGAGCTCTGGTCTATCTGACTGTACTGTTACACTGACCTCTGGTCTATGTGCCTGCTCTGTTACACTGAGCTCTGTCCTAACTCACTGTACTGTTACACTAAGCTCTGTCCTATCACACTGAGCTCTCATCTATCTGACTGTGCTGTTATGCAGAGCTTTGATCTCTCCGACTGTGCTGTTACACTGAGCTCTGGTTTATCTCACTGTGCTGTTACACAGAGCTCTGGTTTATCCAACTGTGCTGTTACCCTAAGTTCTGATCTATCTGACTGTGCTGTTACACTGAGCTCTAGTCAATCTGTCTGTGAGGTTACACTGAGCTCTGATCAATCCGACTGTACGCTTACACTGTGCTCTGATCTAACCGACCGTGCTGTTACACTGAGCACTGGTCTATCTGACTGTGCTGTTACACTGAGCTCTGGTCTACCTGAGAGTACTGTTACCCTGACCTCTGATCTATCTGACTGTGATGTTATACTGTACACTGAGCTCTGATCTATCCGACTGTGCTGTTACACTGAGCTCTGGTCTACCTGAGAGTACTGTTACCCTGAGCTCTAATCTATCCAACTGGCCTATTACGCAAAGTGCGGATCTATCCAACTGTGCTGTTACTCTGAGCTCTGGTCTATCTGACTGTACTGTTACACTGAGCTCTGGTCTATGAGTCTGATCTGTTACACTCAGCTCTGAGCTATCTGACTGTACTGTTACACACAGCTCTGAGCTATCTGACTGTGCTGTCACACTGAGTTCTGATCTATCCGACTGTACTGTTACACTGAGGTCTGATCTATGTGACTGCACTGTTACACTGAGCTCTGAGCTATCCAACTGTACTGTTACACACAGCTCTGATCTATCCGACTGTGGTGTTAGCCTGAGCTCTCATTTATCTGACTGTGCTGTTACACTGAGCACTGATCTATCTGACTGTGCTGTTACACTGAGCTCTGTCCTAACTCACTGTACTGTTACACACAGCTCTGAGCTATCCGACTGTGCTGTTACACTGATCTCTGGTCTATCTGACTGTGCTATTACACTGAGTACTGATCTATCCGACTGTAATGTTACACAAAGCACTGATCTATCCGACTGTGCTATTAATCTGAGCACTGATTTATCCAACTGTGCTGTTACACTCAGCTCTGGTCTATCTAACTGTGTTGTTGCACTGCGCTGTGATCTATGTGACTGTGCTATTACACTGAGCTCTGGTCTATCTGACTGTGCTGATACACTGAGCTCTGATCTATCCGACTGTACTGTTACCCTGAGCTCTTGTTTATCCAACTGTGCTGTTGCACTGAGCTCTGGTCTATCCGACTGTACTTTTACACTGTACTTTGGTTTATCCGACTGTGCTGTTACACTGAGCTCTCTTCTATCTGACTGTGCTGCTATGCTGAGCTCTGGTCAATCCGACTGTACTGTTACCCTGAGCTCTTGTTTATCCGACTGTGCTGTTACACTCAGCTCTGGTCTATCTGACTGTGCTGATACACTGAGCACTGATCTATC
>NW_025168075.1:0-1710 GCF_004010195.1 Chiloscyllium plagiosum | reverse complement strand
ACCCTGTCGGTGCCCTAACTCAATCATGTCGTGTACACATCTCCTTTGCACTGCAACAAACACTCCACTTTGTCCTGTCTTTCTTCATTTCTTCACAACTGAAACTCTTCAACCCAAACAGTATCCCGGTAAATATCTCCTGCAATTTTCTCGGTGTGATCACATCCCTGCTATAATGTGACTTGCAAAACTGCACACAACACTCTTGCTTGAGCCTAATGAGCATTTGTTTTAAAATTTCTGGATTAGTATGAGGGCGATTCTAGCTCAGCAGCATTTATTACCCATTCCTAATTGCCCAGAGGGCAGTTGAGACATAACTATATTGCTGTGGGTCTGAAGTCACATGCAGCCCAGGCCATGTAAGGATAACAAATTCCATCCCGCAATTACATCAGTGAAACAGATTTTTTTTTCAACAATTGTCAATGGATCTATAGTAGTCATTAGATTCTTCCTTGCAGATAATTTTTTAATCCAAATTTGACAATTATGGCATGATGGGATTCAAGCCCGAGTACCCAGACTATTACCTCGGTCTCTGGATTATCAGTCCTATGAAATTATCACAAGACCAACGTTGAAATCCATAAAAGCTGATCTTTAACAATAAAATGTCTTTTCACCAAAACTGCCCTGATATTTTCCATGAGCCTGACGCTACAATTGTCTCTGGTCAGTAAAAGCTGCTACATGGGGATTGATTTCACAACCACGGTATTCAAATGATCGATTTGTTTGAAGGTCCCGATGGTGGTATTGGGGCACGTTCAACCAACAACAGTGACCGCAGCAGCAGCAGCACAGACAGAACAGTATGAATGTGAAAGAGAGTGATAGATTGAGCATTGCCCCAGAGAAATGGGAGGAGGGACGGAAAGGAGGTTTAATGATCGTGGGAAGGAGAGAAATCTCCGACAACGGGTATGTTTGAATCCTGATATATGAAACGCAGAGATGTAAGAGAGCTGAATTTGAAGGTAAAACAATTAATATCTTAGCATGTGTCACAAAAATGACAACGGAGAGAACACTTAGTGCCGTGACTTGGTTTCAAATCGAGGTTGCTGTGGTCACAATGCAAAATATCGACAACCACGATCACAGTAACCACAGAACAGGATGCTTGCAAGCAGCAATAAGTATACTAGCAGAGGAAATGTTCGGAAAAACAGCAAATGTACAATATCGGTACTCAGCGAACAGTGACAGACATGTGGGAACTGAGAATGAGCTGAATCTTTCAGTTCGATGTCCTCAGAGGCTGTGGAGATCCCTTGAATGAGAAAGTTGAAAACTGAGATTGATCAATTTCGACAAAACATCAAAGACTCGGGAGACAGTACAGGATATTGTTGAAATGTTTGCTTCAATAGCATTTTAGCTTAACATCGGCACAGCCGCCCAGATCCAACTCGAAATGGGGATGGGAATGAGTGCGCAGAGTTACTATCTGGCTCCAGTGATGCAATAGGTGAGCGCCTTGTCCTTCTGTGATGGTACAGAGACGCAAGAAATTCCTCGGTTGAGTGTGCTCCTGCTCAAGGGAATGGTTGTCCCCGTTTATACTACCATAGCCATTTCTGGTGCATCTTTCTAAGACAGCTGAGTGGCACAAGTGGAGCGTGATGAGCCCTTAACTTTGCAGTGCTGGGTTGAAAAGATGATTTTGCTATGTGGATCTGTGTTTCCGACACTGGCGGTGGCAGC
>NW_025168074.1:0-1710 GCF_004010195.1 Chiloscyllium plagiosum | reverse complement strand
AATGTAGGTAGCGGCGCATGGCTGCAAGCGTGAAGCAGAGGATCCGGAGGGACGTCTGTTGCTGGAGGCTTCGGATTTGTTGTAGGTACTGGTTGTCCTGGTTGGGTCCAAGTTTTGTTGGTCGGAACGTAGTCCGGAGTCCGTGCGGGATAAGTCGGTTCCGTAGGCAGGTGCTGAGGAAGGAGATGGACACCAATCTCCCCCTGTCTGATATAAATCAGGCCCACAGTCACTGACACCAATCTCCCCCTGTCTGATATAATCCAGCCCCACAGAAACTGACACTAATCTCCCCCTGTCTGATATAAACCAACTTCTCAGACAGACACCGATCACCACCTGTCTGATATAAACCTGCGCCACAGTCACTGACACCAATCTCCCCCTGCCTGATATAAACCAGCCCCACAGTCACTGATACAAATCTCCCCCTGTCTGATATAATCCAGCCCCACAGACACTGACATCAATCTCCCCCTGTCTGATATAAACCAGCCCACAGTCACTGACACCAATCTCCCCCTGTCTGATATAAACCAACCCCTCAGACACTGACACCAATCTCCCCCTGTCTGATATAAACCAGCTCCACAGTCACTGACACCAATCACTCCCTGTCTGATATAAAAGTGCCCCACAGTCACTGACACCAATCTCCCCCTGACTGATATAAACCTGCCCCACAGTCACTGACACCAATGTCCCCCTGTCTGATATAAACCAACCCCTTAGACACTGACACCAATCACCACCTGTCTGATATAAACCTGCCCCACAGTCACTGACACCAATCATCACCTGTCTGATATAAACCTGCCCCACAGTCACGGACACCAATCTCTCCCTGTCTGATATACACCTGCCCCACAGACACTGACACCAATCTCCCCCTGTCTGATATAAACCAGCCCTCAGTCACTGACACCAATTATAATCCAGCCCCTCAGACACTGAAACCAAACTCCCCCTGTCCGATATAAACCTGCTCTACAGTCACTGACACCAATCTCCCCCTGTCTGATATAAACCTGCCCAACAGTCACTCACACCAATCTCCCCCTGTCTGATATAAACCCGCCTCACTGACACTGACACCAATCTCCCCCTGTCTGATATAAACCAGACCCACAGTCACTGACACCAATCCCTTCCTGTCTGACATAAACCAGACCCACAGTCACTGACACCATTCCCGTCCTGTGTGACATAAACCATACCCACAGTCACTGACACCAATGTCCCCTTGTCTGATATAAACCAGCCCCACAGTCATTGACACCAATCTCCCCCTGTCTGATATAAACCAGACACACAGTCACTGACACCAATCTCCTCCTGTCTGATGTAAACCAGCCCCACAGACACTGACACAATCTCTGCCTGTCTGATGTTTACCAGCCCCACAGTTACTGACCCCAATCCCCCGCTGTCTGATATAAACCCGACCCACAGACACTGACACCAATCTCACCTTTTCTGATATAATCCAGCCCCTCATACACTGACACCAAACTCCCCCTATCTTATATAAACCTGCCCTACAGTCACTGACACCAATTTCCCTGTCTGATAAAAACCAGCTCCACAGTCACTGACACCAATCACCCCTGTCTGATATAAACCAGCCCCACAATCAATGATACCAATCTCCCCCTGTCTGATATAAACCAGACCCACAGACACTGACACCAATCTCCCCGCGTCTGATAT
>NW_025168073.1:0-1710 GCF_004010195.1 Chiloscyllium plagiosum | reverse complement strand
CCAATGGCACGCAAGCTGATAAAGTTTTTTTTTGTGTGTAGAGCTACTCGAACGTTTATGACTCTTATCTTAAATCTATGATTGATTGATCCATCCATCATCGAGAAATCTTTCGTTAAGTGTACCCAATCCATGCCCCTCCTTATTTCCTACATGTCAATACTGTTTCCTCTCAATCTCTCCTGCTCTCACAAAAGCAAGGCCAGTCTGTCTAAACTCTTTCATAGCTGAAGTTCTTCAATCCAGACAATATGTTGGCAAATCACTTCTTCACCATTTCCACAGCTGTCATATCGCTTCCTTTATGTGAATTGCAGAATTATACATAACACTCTAGCGAGAGACGAATAAAGACTTGAAATAAATGTGGGGAATTCGCATACATTGGTCTTTTCCAATAAAGTCTCTTTTCCTCGATACTGTTCTGCGTCCTTTTCATGAACCCAGTGCTCCAATGATCTCTGGTCCATGCAAATCAAACACTTTACATGAGGATTGATAACCCAACCACATTATCTGATTGCATTAAGTGGCTGAAAGCTCTTCATGGTGGTATTGATGCAAGTTCACCTAACAAGAGTGAAAGCTTCAGCACTAACTTAACGGTGTCAATATGAAAGTGAATGTTACGTTGTGCAATGCCCCAGTGGTATGTAAGGAAGGATAGAATGGAAGAATAGTGATTGGGAAAGGGAGGAACTTCTCCGAGATTAGGTGCAGAAAAAGTTTGAAGCAAAACAATCATCACCTTCAGGAGCATTTTAACCTTAAAAATTGACTTCTTCCTTTATGTGTTTGTTTTGAAAGGGTTATATGTAGTAACATGGAACAAATGCGCATTACTGATACTCGGATTTGAATGGAGGTTGCTTCGGCCACAATGCAGAGGACGCGCCACTATACGATCACATGAAAAAATAACCAACAGTAAAACCAATAAATGCAATGGCTAAGATTTGCGAGGAACAGCACCACATGCACAAGAGGATAACCTACTGAGATTGGGTTATATCGTCATCTTCGATGTCCTCAGTGGCTGTGGAGAGTCCATCATTGAGAATGTTGAAGACTGATTTCGATAGATTTCGAGAAAAGATGAAATGTACAAGCTTAGCAAACAAATTGTTGAAATGTTGGTTTAAATAACCACGAAGTTTCTCATCGTTACTTTACCAGTTCCTCGAGACAAGGTTGTAACTACGGTTGCACACTTCAATCACACTGGCTTCCAGGTCTGGAATCACAGAAATTTAGCGATGCAGTGGCGAAGATCCGATCGGAATTTGAGAGCGGAATGAACGCGTGAATCTCTACTCTTTCTGCCAGTGACCAAGTCCGTCAGCATGCAGTTCTTCTATGAAGGCAGAGAGGCGCGTGGAACGCCCAGAATGGGAGCTCAAAATTAGGCTGGAGCAACTGGAATAGGGAGCTGTGGGAGAAAAGGCTGGGAGTTCTAACCTTATCTGGATACACTTCAATTGACATGGCGCAGTAACCTTTGGGTTGATGGAAAGTATCCTGAGCCATTTTAATCTGAACTGAAATAATTTTTGGCAGCATGCATTTTTGTGGATTGAGGGAGGATCTGCCCCAGGGAATTGTCACAATTATAAATAAACATTTCGCAAAGACTGAACTCGTCTAGGTGTATCTGTGCATTGTGAAATGGGCTAAATCTCAGTGCACTCTGACATTTCTCATATTCTGACT
>NW_025168072.1:0-1710 GCF_004010195.1 Chiloscyllium plagiosum | reverse complement strand
CATCGTGGGTTTGCTCGATTTTTAAAGCTCTTATCCATCTATCGAAATTACTCTGTTGAATCCTTTCAAATTCAATACAGGTTTGATCAGGGTCCCTCCTTAGATTCCTGAAACGTTGCCGCTCGACTTCTGGTTCAAACTCATATGCAATTAAAATGGCTTTTTTCACCTCCTCATATTCCCCAGATACCTCCTCAAATAGGGATGTGAATACCCCTACCCTACCTACAAATTTCGTTTCAATCAACAAAACACATGTTGCCACTGGCCACTGCATTTTAGCCACCTTTTCGAATGAGATGAAGAAGGCTTCCACAGTCTTCTCATCAAATTTACGCAATGCTTGAACATATTTAAACAGTTTCTCACTTGGCTTCTGACTACCAGGGCTTCCTCACTTCAGCCTTTATCTCCAGCCTTTTAAGCTGACTTTCCTTTTTAAGTATCAGTGTTTGAAGTTCTAAATCTCTCTCTATTTCTTTCTCTCCTGCTGCTCTCTCTTTTTTCCTCTCCTGTTTTTAATCGTAACTAAAACTGTTTCATTTCTGCTGCCCTTTCCCTAGCTCTCGCCTCTAATTCCAGCTGCTTTATTTGTAATTGAATACTTGCTGTCTCTACAGATTCTGATGGTTTCTCCAGCAAGTTTAAATGCTGAGCTACTGCTGTAATTATCTCTCCTTTCCTCACAGAAGCAGGCCATTGAAATTCCAGGTTGTTTGTTAATTCCTGCAGTTTGGTCTAATTCACCTTTTGCAAAACATCCAAAGTGACAACATCCACGTCCAGAAAACTTTTGGTGACTAAAAGAGCCATTACAATCCCAAACGTTGTCTGCCCAACCAAACCAAAATAAAGGCAGCTATCACTCGCTGTTTAAAATCCCGCAAAGAGCCCCCAATCTGTTATGCTCGAGTCCAGACTACTCAAAACATTCTTGAGCAGGCAACTCAGACCATAAATTTGCAATTTGTTTTGGTAAGTGTACAATGAGAATTACCCAGAGTAAGTTAGCTAGGTTGACTTCTAGGCTTTAAAACAGACAGAAACTTATTCAAAATAAATTACACAATGAAACACAAAGAACAGGACAAAGAACCCCTACAGACCTCAACCTATCCAAACTAGACTTCATTATGCTGTTCCGAATATACACAACAGTCTCAATAAAGCAAACCCCCTCAAAAACAGTTTAAAAAATGGAACAGATACTTACAGGTTGAAGTTAGAAGGGCAGAGAGAGAGAGCCTGTTTCCACACAGCTGAACTCCTAACAAGCCTGGACTGAACTACACAGCTGAACTCCTAACAAGCCTGGACTGAACTACTCAGCTAGAGAGCTCACCAGCCCCTATCATTATACAGGTCACCTCTCACACATGACCACTTTGGCCGAAAGTCTCATCTGTTTACATATGAACAAAAAGGCCTCTCAATACCCTTTAATCTCTGTACCAAACCAGACTACTCGGAACCAGGAGTGATTTATTACCCCTTTGGAAAAACCAAGGATGTAGTATCCTTGAGAAATGGAACAGCTTTTCGAAAAAAAGGGGCCAGCTTTGTGACAGTAATTAATTATTTTTTGTATTTTGTCCTTTCCCGTCTCATTTCGACTGATCTAATTTCCTGTGCCGCCTTCATTTATTAGTTTTAATTGTTTTCTGCCTCCATGTTTGTTCTTTCCAGGAGAACAGGTGCCTTATCCTGGTT
>NW_025168071.1:0-1710 GCF_004010195.1 Chiloscyllium plagiosum | reverse complement strand
GTGGGAAGTTGTGCGTGGAGTCCGAAGAGCTAGAAGAGGCACAAATGAATATTTTTCGTCTGTATTCACACTGGAAAAAGACAATGTTGTCGAGGGGAATACTGAGATAGAGGCTACTAGACTGGACAGGATTGAGGGTCACCAGGAGGAGGTGTTAGCAATTCTGGAAAGTGTGAAAATAGATAGATCCCCTGGGCCGGATGGGATTTATCCTGGGATTCTCTGGGAAGCCAGGGAGGAGATTACAGAGCCTTTGGCTTTGATCTTTATGTCATCATTGTCTACAAGAATAGTGCTGGAAGGCTGGAGGGTAGCAAATATTGTCCCATTGTTCAAGAAGGGGAGTAGAGACAATCCTGGTAATTATAGACTAGTGAGCCTTACTTCAGTTGTGGGTAAAGTGTTTGAAGGGATTGTAAGTGATGGGATTTATAATCATCTAGCTTTTCCATGATCCTAACTACCAATGACTTCTCATGTCCCCTCCTGGTTCTTCTTAACTCTCTCTTTAGGTCTTTCCTGGCTAACCTGTAACTCTCAAACGCCCTAACTGAGCCTTCACACCTCATCCTAACATAAGCCTCCTTCTTCCTCTTGACAAGAGATTCAACTTCTTTAGTAAACCACGGTTTCCTCGCTCGACCCCTCCCTCCCTGCCTGACAGCTACATACTTATCAAGGACACGCAGTAGCTGTTCCTTGGATAAGCTCCACATTTCATTTGTGCCCATCCTATGCTTCCTAAATCTTGCCTAACTGCATCATAATTGCCTTTCCCCCTGCTATAACTCTTGCCTTGTAGTGTAGATGAGCAGAGAAACCTCGGTGCCCATTTGCATAGATCCCTGAAAGTTGCCACCCAGGTTGATAGGGTTGTTAAGAAGGTAAAGGGCTTTTGCCCGAAACGTCGATTTCGCTGCTCCTTGGATGCTGCCTGAACTGCTGTGCTCTTCCAGCACCACTAATCCAGAATTGTTAAGAAGGTATATGGTGTGTCAGCTTTTATTGGGAGAGGGATTGAGTTTTGGAGCCATGGGGTCATGTTACAGCTGTACAAAACGCTGGTGCGGCCGCACTTGGAGTATTGTGTACAATTCTGGTCACCGCATTATAGGAAGGATGTGGAAGCTTTGGAAAGGATTCAGAGGATATTTACTAGGATGTTGCCTGGTATGGAGGGAAGGTCTTATGAGGAAAGGCTCAGGGATTTGAGGCTGTTTTCGTTAGAGAGAAGATGTTTGTGAGATGACTTCATTGAGATATATAAGATAATCAGAGGGTTAGATAGGGTGGACAGGGAGAGCCTTTTTCCAAGTATGGTGACGGTGAGCATGAGGGGGCATAGCTTTAAATTGAGGGGTGATAGATATAGGACAGATGTCAGAGGTAGTTTCTTTACTCAGAGAGTAGTAGGGGCATGGAATGCCCTGCCTGCAACAGTAGTAGACTCGCAGGTTAGATGGGCTTCAGATTGGTTCCACAGGTCGGTGCAACATCGAGGGCCGAAGGCCCTGTACTGAGCTGCATTGTTCTACGTTCTATGTTCTATAGAACAGTACAGCACAGTACAGACCCTTCGGCCCTCATTGTTGTGCTAGCTGTTATCCTATCAGACTAACCTACACACCCTTCATTGTCCTATCTCCCATGTGTCTATCCAAGAGTCGCCTAACCAGGCTGCATCCTGGTAAATCTCCTCTGCACCCTCTC
>NW_025168070.1:0-1710 GCF_004010195.1 Chiloscyllium plagiosum | reverse complement strand
TGTTGTAACTTTGTACATCCCAGTCCAACACCGGCATCTCCAAATCATGAGTACAATGACTCTCAACAGCAACACAATATAAACTTCCAATCAAATATTGATAAACCCACATTACTGATTGTGCTTCAATTCTCTGCCATTGAGAGGTCACCACAAGAACTCCAAGGAATAAACGAATTGCCCCTCTAGGTTGCTACAGCATTCAATTAGATCATGGCTGACCCGTTTCTGTTACAAACTCTAAATCATATCTACTCTGATAACCACTGATTTGTGTTAGGCAGGGGAATTAACCAACTCCCCCCAACTCCTGCCATCTTAAAATATTTAATGGCCCCACTTCCCAAGGCAGAAAGTTTGAAAGTCAAGCAATCCCCAGAAAGCCCAGACCACCCTGAGAGATCAGGGTTCAAGGTTAGCTTGGGAAGAAACTGCAAATCTTTAAACAGAGCCAGTGATGCAGATTTAAAAGGTTATTGTGAACTGTTACAAAACCACATAGCACAATACAACCCTGATTGATTATACCTGGACATTTATTTCAACAGTCTCAGGAACTCATAAACAGTGTGCTCACCAAGTTCCTCAGCCCAGTCATAGCACCCAGGATCAGGGTGACAGTTCGATCATTTAGGGCTGAGATGGGAGAATTTTCTCCACTCAGAGGATTATGAACTTTTGGAATTGGCTAACAGCAGTGCTGTTAGGGAGGGAGTTTTGGGGCTCTGACTCAGCAACACTGAAGGAACTGCGATATTTTCAAGTCAGGATGGTGAGTGACTTGGAGGGGAACTTGCAGGTGATGGTGTTCCCATATACCTGTCACTATTGTCCTTCCAGATGGAAATGGTCATGGGTGTTGTCTCAGGTGTACCTGTGAAGCATTGTTTTCCACTGAGCGTCGCAGCTGAAGGGAGTGAATAGAACATAGAACATTACAGCACAGTATATACCCTTCGGCCCTTGATGTTGCACCGACCTGTGAAACAAACCAGAAATCCATCTCTCCTACACTATTCCATTTTCATCCATATGCCTATCCAATGACCTTTTAAATGCCCTTACAGTTGATGAGTCTACAACAGTTGCAGACAGTGCATTCCACACCCCTCCTACTCTCTGAGTAAAGAAACTACCTCTGACATCTGTCCTATATCTATCACCCATCAATTTAAAGCCAGGCCCCGTCATGTTAGTCATCACCATCTGAGGAAAAAGGCTCTCATTATTCACCCTATCTAACCCTCTGATTATCTTATATGTCTCTATTAAGTCACCTCTCAACCTTCTTCTCTCGAATGAAAACAGCCTCAACTCCCTCAAACTTTCCTCGTAAGACCTTCCCTCCATACCAGGCAACATCCTGGGAAATCTCCTCTGAACCGTTTCTAAAGCTTCCACATCCTTCCTATAATGCAGTGACCAGAAATATATGCATACTCCAAGTGCGGCCACACCAGAGTTTTGTACGGCTGCAGCATGACCATCTGGCTCTGAAACTCAATCCCTTTACTAATAAAAGCTAACACACCGTATGCCTTCTTAACAACCCTATCAACCTGGGTGGCAACTTTCAGGGATCTCACTGCTCATTTACACGACCAAGAATCTTACCATTAGCCCAGTACTCTGCATTCCTGTTGCTCCTTCCAAAGTGAATCACACTTTTCAGCATTAAACTCCATTTGTCATTTCTCAGCCCAGCTCTGC
>NW_025168069.1:0-1710 GCF_004010195.1 Chiloscyllium plagiosum | reverse complement strand
AGAAGATAGACGAGCTCTCACAACATTGGAAATAATTTTGTTTGATAAAAGAATCCATCGTAGACTTCCTCAGAGCAATTCATGTCAACAAACTTGTTTTTTTGTGTGTGGGCGTAGCGCACGAAATGTTACTTTAATCCGATTGATGTGAAAAAAAATTTGCACCTAAGACGTTATTTGAAAACGTCTATCACAGTAGATACACGAGTAAATTTTATAAATCATTGATCAAAGGGGACAATCTTTTTTGGATTCGAGGAAGATCCATAGTGATATTTTGTAAATGTTTGGAACTGGGATTGTTTTCAATTTTTGACCCAGACATTGCTGTATTTTCCCTATGGTGGGGGATTTCAACAATAGGGAACACGTTTTTCAAATGAGAGCAGAAAATTTTTAAAAAGGATATCAGAGACACAGAGAATGGTTTGTGTGTGGGATGATTTGGTGGTGTCTGGTAGTGGATACTTACAACCTTTAGAAGACATTTGGATAAGTAAATGACTATCAAATGTTTGGATGGATATGGGCCAAGTACACACAGGTGGGATTAGTATAGTTTGGGATTATGACTGGCATGGATTGGGTGGACCGAAGGGTCTGTAACCATGCTGTATCACTACATGACTCTATGACAATTTTTCCCAATATTAAACAGTGCTGTAGTGATCCTTGAATGAACTGTTGATGTTAAGGTTGTGTCTGAGACTCTGCGAATATTTCCTTCAATGAGAGGAGGGACTAGTTCTCCAAGTTACACAACTGAAATTAAACTTTTCTCCAGCATTGTTGCTGAGTTGTTTTGTTTCTGCGGAGGCGGTGGTTATAGTTTGCAGTTGGCTTTCCACCAACTGGTCAACCGTGAGACAAAATATCTTTCATCCACTGCAGAAACTCCACCTGCTTCCAGTAAATGAAACTGGGAACTCAAGGACCTTTTCTGTAGTCAGCTTAATTGCTGCAAACTATTGGATCCGGCCGATTAAAGGGAAAATGAATCAACTAAAGTAAAATCCTACCAAACAAATCATATTTTCCCATTAACTCACAATGGACATATTTCACTTGGCATTTCTCTCTTTAAAAGGAAAGTCACTGAATACAGCATTCACTGTATGACTATCAGAAAACAGGACGTTCTGGTTAGTTCAGTCTGTTTATTGAGTATCTTTAAAGCTCCTGAAAATGAAGTTAATGGATCCAAAATCCCACATTGCAGTAACATTTGTTATCATCTCAAAGTAAATTAACAATATTGAATTGGTTCAAACTCACATCACTTGTTACACCATTCTCTGATTCATGTATCTCATTAAAACTGAGTGGGCCCTTTATACATGGTTAACACTGGTGTACTGTAACAGCGAATGTTTGCTGATTTTTATGAGTTAACTGCCCTGTCAGTGCTATCAGTGAGCAGAGAAATGTACTGTTTATAACCTACATTCGTGGTAATTATTACTGTAATACTCTCTAACTTAACCAAACATTCCTGATGTACCCAGACTGTTACATGCAATGGTTTAGACGTTGAGGATTTTAAAAAAAACTTATGGACTGTCTTGTTCAAGTTCATTAGATGCTCTTTCAAAAGTTTACCTCGGTGTTATGTATCACTGCGAACTCACATTTTGTTTCTCAGGCACACAGCTTTCCTTTACTGTGCATTTTAGTGTAGGAGCAATTTGAAAAAATAGATGCAGGGAGAGA
>NW_025168068.1:0-1710 GCF_004010195.1 Chiloscyllium plagiosum | reverse complement strand
ATGGCATTTTGAACTTTGCACCCTCACCTTTCAACTTCAGATCTGCTGAATCTAAATCGACATCAACTGCTAGCACATCAATGTCAGCTGATGGAGGTTTAATGTCCACTGACATTCTTGGAGCTGAAACATCAATTTCAGGTTTTCGCATGGACACATCGACATCCAACTTCCCTTTCACATTTGTGATGTCTACATCGCATTTTGGTTTTTCCACTTCAGGCAGTTTTAGACTGACATCAGGCCCTTTGATGTCCATCTTCCCAAGACTACGATCACCTTCCATCTTGCCTGCCGTGACATCGACTCTCGGTACTTTGATATCCACCTCAGGTTTCTCTAGTGAGACATCGACTTTAGGGAGATCTACATTCAGGCCCACCTTTGGAGCTTTTATATCAGGAGTGGAAAATCCAAATTTTGGAGTTTTGAATTTGGGCAGTTTCATTTTTCCCCTTTTAACCTCAATGTCAACATCCGGTGCCTGCAGATCACGTTCTAGTTTTGGAGTTTCTACGTCAATTTTAGGAACTTTAATGTCTACCTCTGGTTTTTCAACTGAAATATCAACATCTGGCTTGCTCACATTCACATCAACGTCTGGTCCTTTGAACTTTGGAAGAGAAATACCAAATGATGGCATTTTCATAGATGGCATTTTGAACTTTGCTCCCTCACCTTTCATCTTGATATCTGCTGAATCTAAATCGACATCAACTGCTGGTACATCAATGTCAGCTGATGGAGGTTTAATGTCCACTGACATTCCTGGAGCTGAAACATCAATTTCAGGTTGAGGCATGGACACATCGACATCCAACTTCCCTTTCACCTTTGGCATTTCAACATCGACTTTTGGTTTTTCCACTTCAGGCAGTTTTAGACCAATATCTGGATTTTTGATGTCGATCTTCCCAAGACTAAGATCACCTTCCATCTTGCCTGCCGAGACATCGACTCTCGGTACTTTGATATCCACCTCAGATTTCTCCACAGAGACATCAACTTTGGGGAGATTTATATCTTGGTCCACTTTTGGAGCTTTTATATCGGGAGTTGCAAATCCAAATTTGGGGGTTTTGAATTTGGGCAGTTTCATTTTTCCACCTGTAATGTCAATGTCAACATCCGGTGCCTGCAGATCACCTTCAGGTTTTGGAGTTTCTGCGTCAATTTTAGGACCTATAATGTCTATCTCTGGTTTATCAACTGAAATATCAACATCTGGCTTGCTCACACTCACATCAACTTCAGGTCCTTTGAACTTTGGAAGAGAAATACCAAATGATGGCGTTTTCATGGATGGCATTTTGAACTTTGCACCCTCACCTTTCAACTTGAGATCTGCTGAATCTAAATCGACATCAACTGCTGGCACATCAATGTCAGCTGATGGAGCATTAATGTCCACTGAAATTCCTGGAACGGAAACATCAATTTCAGGTTGAGGCATGGACACATCGACATCCAACTTCCCTTTCTCTTTTGGCATTTCAACATCGATTTTTGGTTTTTCCACTTCAGGAAGTTTTAGACCAATATCTGGACTTTTGACGTCTATCTTCCCAAGACTAAGATCACCTTCCATCTTGCCTGCTGTGACATCGACACTCGGAACTTTGATATCCACCTCAGGTTTCTCTAGTGAGACATCAACTTTGGGGAGATTGACATTCGGGCCCACTTTTGGAGCTTTTATATCGGGAGTGG